>NC_073303.1:250701763-250878707 GCF_027595985.1 Sorex araneus
GTTCACCGAATCATCTTTAGGGCTCCTAAAGGGTGTGGTGAATATGGTGATGGTGAATTGTGTTATCCTCATGTGGTTACTCTCTGGGGGAGTCAAGTGCAAGGCGGGGATGATGAATATTCTGTCATGCTGGCAATATCGGGGAAGGCATGGAAATAGTTGTATGAGATGCCTGCAACATTTACACAACTTAAAGTTCTATAAAGCAAGTCACATGCCTTACTCTGCTTGGTTTTTCTCTCACTAGCTCTGGCTTCACAAAAATAAATATAAAGAAATATTTTATGGTTCTAACCATTGAGGATTCGTTGCCATAGAGGAAAACGCAGTGATTATTTATAGATTATTATGTTGTAGATCCCGTCATCCTTAATTTAAATCCCAACTGTTTTAGCACAGGACTCAGTTATTTCAAGCAACATCTGTAAAATGGAGCTGATAGCAATGTTAACGTGGGCTCTTGCAAGACATAAATATGTCATGGGACTTAGGACATAGAATCTGGATTCTTAAACAGAATGTGAAGGGCATGGAAAAATTGGCAACATTGAAAGATTTGGAATATGCCAAGTTGAAAAATTAGTTGAGAATCAATCATGTGATAAGTCTGAGGTGTTTCTGGCTGTGCTCACTCATATTTGCATTTACTGGAGAAAAAGGGATTGTGAGTGGAAATTTAAAAAAAAAAAGATTTTTGGCGCATATGCTACCTGAGCCCGTGTGCTGCTTGCGCCTGCGTGGCCAAGCACATACCTGAGCACGTGTTGCCCACATCTCCCCTCTTGAGATGTGTACTTTTATGCTTTCCTGTCTAAGGCTGGGGTGTGTGTAGGGGCTCTCTCCACTCTTGGAGAAGCGTGTGTTCTCCCTTGAGCACGTTACTCTGTCTCTTACTCTCCACTCTCTCCCACTTTCTCTTGCTCCTTCCCTTCAAAGATCCTCCAAATAAAATGGTTGACTTGGGGCTGGAGCGATAGCACAGCGAGTAGGGCGTCTGCCTTGCACGAGGCCGACCTGGGTTCGATCCCCGGCATCCCATACGGTCTCCCCAGCACCGCCAGGAGTAGTTCCTGAGTGCATGAGCCAGGAGTAACCCCTGTGCATTGCCGGGTGTGACCCCAAAAGCTGAAAAAAAATGTTTGACTTAAAAAAAAGATTTTTATTACTCTTCTGGTTTTTTGGCCACACCCAGTGGTGCTCAGGGGTTACTCATGGCTCTGCACTCAGGGTTCACCCCTGGTGGGCTCGAGAAAACCTATGGAGTGCTGGGATTGAATCCCGGTTGGCCACATGCAAGATAAGTGTCTTACCTGCTGTACAATTGCTCCAGTCCTGTGAGTGGAAAAGTTTAAGAAACCTTTGATATAGAAGGCCTTCGGTATTGTCAGCATCCATTAACTATTACTATTTCTATATTATATGTTTTATGATGAACACTTTTTTATATGATTATATTTAGTTATTTCAACAAACTGGTAGGGAAAAAACCCCTGATTTAATCTTTAATTTTCTTGGAGAAAACAGGCTCAGGAATCTGAAGCAATGCAATCCAAGTCATAAACAGCAGGGATCTGAAACAAGCATTTTTTTTTTTTAACGATCTAACATGGTAGCCCTAATTACTCTCTTATTTTGCCTTTCTTTCCTTCCACCAGCTTATTCTTTATTTATGCAGGAGTATGAATTCACACCATCCCTAAATTCCTGTGCCTATAGGGAGCGTGAGACGAACCACTGATAATGTGCAGGGAAATGATCCCTCCATTTTTTTTCTCTCTACCTGGAACAGTTTTGCAGAATCTCCATACCAAGGCTTTTCTGCTTGAGTGTTCTCTGGTTAGATCAAAACCTTTGACAAAGGCTCTGATCTCAAATATTGAGAAAGGGGGGCTGGAGCAATAGCACAGCAGGGAGGGCGTTTGCCTTGCATGCGGCCAACCTGGGTTCGATTCCCAGCATCCCATATGGTCCCCTGAGCATCACCAGGAGTAACCCCTGTGCATTGCCAGGTGTGACCCAAAAAGCAAAAAAAAAAAAAAATCAAGAAAGGGACCCTCATGTGATAGCACTGCCTCATCTGAGCACTGTTTCTAGCCCTCTTCACAAACTGTCCCATGTAACTTTCTCCAGAGCTGCCTCAGGGGGCTCTGACACAGGTAGCACACTCATGTTCTACCTTGATTTCATTCTGAATCTGAACTGTGGCTTACCCTGTGTCTCACCGTTCTCCGTGATTTAAACATGCAGGCTTGCCTTGTTCTAGCCCTTGCTGATAACCCAGGAAGTAGATCTGATTATTATCATCATTGCTGTTTTTCTAGGAAAGAGACTAGAGTATGGGAAGGTACTTTGTCCAAGGTCATGCAGTTGATGATTGGTAGTTGTGGAATTTTGAATTGGCCCCAGAAAGCAAATTGCTTAATCTGCGAATTTACCCAGGCTGTCCCATTCTCCTTTGACTTAAAAATAGGTGATTGTTCTTTTTTTTTTGCCCTTGATACATTAAGAAATATAGTCACTCTGTCTAATGTGAACACTGTTGATCTTCAGCTTATACTCACTGAATTTTATAAGGTATTTAGCTAGGTCATTAGGAAAAATGGGAAGCAGTGAAGAGTGTTAGCTTGGGACATAGCTAGAAATAAGTCATTGATTGGCCTTATGACTTGGGCCTCTCCCCAGTTCCCTCCCTATACTGGCCATACTCAGGACCTATGTCTCCATGTTCAGGCCTTATATCTAGCGATGCTCTGAGGACCTTTATGCAGTGTAGGGGAGTAAACCAGGGATGGCTACATGCAAGATTAATGCCTTAACTATATAACATTCCTTTGGCTTCCTTGACTTTGATTTTATGACTTGGGACAGCTACTTCACTTACTTGAGTTTATTAAGCAGCTACATGGAGATAGTAATCTATCTTCCTCATGGGGTGTAAAGATGATCCAATGCAAAAGTCATATCAAGACCATTAAGAGTGCTTGGAAAGGGGCTGGAGAGATAGTACAGGGGTCAGGACACTTGCCATGCACACAGATGACATGAATTTGATCTTCAGCACCCCATATAGTTCCCTAGGAATGTTCCCTGAGCACAGAGCCAGGAGTAAGCCTTAAGCACTGCTGGATGTGCCCCCAAATCAAAAATAAAAACCAAAAAATGAGTGCCTGGAATGGAGAGAGAGTCTAGTAATGGCAGCTATTTTTATTATCGTAGACAAATATTTGCCACCATAAGGATGATTTTAATAGGGACCTATTACATGCCCTATGAACATTATTTAAAAAATCTCCTTCATTTTCTAATTAACCACTCAATTGTGCTATCTGATGAATGTCAGCTTCACCAAACAATAAACTCCACTAGACCATAAACTCGACTAGCCTCTGAACCCCATGTATGGATTTCTGTTCTCCTTCTTCAGGCAGCAGCCTTCTGGTGGGGCTTGTTGTGCAGATGGGATTGTTTGTGTCTACTTCGGATATTGATAAAGTCCTGGACATTTCAGGATAGGAAGCATTTAAGAGGCAACACGTTCACTCCCAAAACCCACCTGAGAATTAATGCTGTGCAATTTTGACTAATATCACCAGAGGGGTAGTTTTCATCTCTGAGTCTGGTTCAAGACTGCCTTTGATGAGGGTCTTGAGTATTCTGACCGTGGCCTGTGGAACGCATCTTCCGTCTATTCCTGGGTGGCCCTTTCTCTTTGTCCAAGGACTCTCCACTGTGGTGCCCAACCTAAGACTCCCTCCCCAAAAGATTCTTAGGCTTTGTTTCCCCAAAAAATTATCTGCATTTCATGTTTACGGTGGTTCTCTGTCTCTGAGGGTGGAAAATGCTTAGCACAGCGCTTTGGCACAGTGTCTGTTAAACAGAAAGAACAAAGAAAGGGAGAATAAATTTAAAGAACGAGCCAGACTCCAATCTGAAACAGAAAAGATATCTCCTCCCACTTGTTCTCATAAACATTAAACACTTTTTTTTTTAAACGGTGACATTTTTAGCCTGTTCTGAAATGTATTGATTTGTTTCCTGTGAGTCATTGTGTTTCTTCTATGTTAAAAAAACATACCAAATATCAATGCGATGATATAAATACGTATGTGTGGGTGGATGAGAGGGTGAAGGGAATTTTCTTTCAAATTTAAAGAAGGGAAATAGCTTTCTCATAGGTTCCCACACCATCAATTATCTCATCACATCCTCAGTGTACTTCATTTTCTTCTTTGAAACAAAAGTGAATGACCACTCCTGGTTTAAAAGCGGGATTTGGGGGTGGGGGGACACGTTCAGAAAGTTCTGGAAATGAGCGGGTGCTGAAGGATTTTTTTTTTTTTTTGGCGCTCTCGTTCTGTTGAAGGGGCATCCATCCAGCTGCAGTTTCCATTTTGGGCAGTAGAGGGCAGACGTCTCTACTCCTGCTGCTGTTGGATCACCAGGGCAACATTATGTTTATGCAAACAGCCTTTGACATAATAGCTTTGAAACAGCTGAAAATTGAATTGTGCCTGGAGGCCAAACATCTAGACCACCACCTTTGTTATATTCATCTGCCACAGTAAATTGGGTTCACCACTGGCTCCCGGAGCTGCTTTTTTCCTAGATTCTGGCCTCACTTTGCGCAGGAGAAAGACAAATGTGATTCCCTCACACAAAATGTGGGCAGGGTTTCATTTCCCAAACTCTTATCCAAGGGGCTGGAGAGCGCAGTGTGGAGTCCTCCAGCCATGAGAGGAAAAGGAAATGAAAAGGAAAACCGGAAGCCTCGGCCAGAACCATCTAAATCTGGAATCTCTCTGTGTGTTTCCATAGCTTTTTAGCTTCTCTCCTTAATCTAATTAGGACTTTGCCTCCCGAAATAAATACCTAATAAAGAATGAACCTATTAAAAGACTAAATTTACTACATACCCGTTTGTGCAAGCCCTCTGCATGTTTCCTTGAAGCGGTAATGCCGATGAAATTGAACGTTGTTTGACTGGATAATGGTCTCCCGCTGTAAGACGGATTATAGAAAATAAACGTCGAGGGGGGGAAAGCCAGTCGCTTTATTGAATTCCATCGATGATAATGCCATCACCTGAAATAGCTGCCTGGAAAGAGTGTAAATAGGAGAGAAGCAGCAGCATCCGGAGCCAATTTGCAACTGGGGAACAGTTCATTTTCTTGGAAGTAATTTTATTCTGTTTTGGGTTCACTGCCCTGTTTTGGGCGGGGGGGTGGTGAGATGGGGTTGGCAATAATGTAGAGTTGAAAAAAATAATCTGTGGGCAGCATGGAGGCTTTTCGCAAGAGGGCATTTAGGCACTGAGTCTTTTGTCCATTGATAAATATTGAATGAGGGCCTACTGTGTGTTAGGGACTATTTGGGAGCTACGGACACGATAATGAGCCAAACAAGGGTATCATCACTCTCATGCAAGTCTAGCAGAGGAGGCAGAATTCACCCAGGACTACAGTGCAAGGCCGTTTTTCTGCTTGTCTCCCTTCCTCTTGCTAAGTGTTCTTTTTGCTTTTTGTGTCTCACCAAGGTGCTCTGAGCTCTCTACCAACCTTTCCTCCAGGTCTTCAATCCTCCCTAGGGACCGTGTTTTCCAAAACCCTGGAAAAATGGCTGGTACCCATCAGCGATGGCACTGACCCAAGATCATGGGAACATTCACATTCCAGCTCCCTTTCTGGAAAAGACAATGCTTCAAAACAGCATCTTATATTCTGAAAGTCAGGGTGGTACCCAGCATGTCTGGGGGAGACCCAGGAGGCCTCTATGACCGGGCTGGCAGTGCCAGCCCCCAGCAGGCCTGGGTTCCTGCACGGTTAGGCCAAGCATGGCAGAGAATAGCCCCTGGGCCTCCTGCACCCTGCTTGAGAGCCCTCTTCCAAACAAACAAACAAACAAGCAAACAAACAAGCAAAACCACCAGCTACTTCGACTTATGCAATGTATGGGCCCCTTTTAAAGGAATTCACTCAACTCTGGGGACCGACCTTGGTTTGAAAATGACTGACTTACATTTTTCAACAACAAGCAGTCACACTGCTAGTGAGACATTTTGGTCTCACGGTTTCTAAAACTTAAAAAAAAATCATTATTAAAATGAACAATAAAGTTTTTTCCTTGAAATTCTGAGGCCCTCAAGAGAACAGGCCTTTTGTTGTCCATTAAATCAAGCACTGCAGGGCCCCCTGCAGCCTCAGGCTCTCTGCTTCTAATTCACTTTCTCCATTTCCCCACTATGTTTCTCCGGACAGCCTAGTGGACTTTGATGATTAATGATGCTGCTTGCTGCTCACCCGTCCCTCAACCATCTCCTTGGGACGACCCAAAAAGAACCAGTTTTCTGAACTATTCAGATGCATTACTGTGTTTGGAGCCAGTTCCTTAGGCCAGGTTTAAACGTCACAAGGGTAGAGATAATTATCTCTGTCTAGAAGGACCTCTCTGGACACCTAGATAGGTGAAAAGTCAAATTCATAATCTACCTGAGCATTAACATTTTCTCCTGGAGAAATCAGCCTGAAAAAGCCATCACCCAGAGAAAATTTCCTAGATCCTGGGCACGGATTCTGTAAGCTCAGAGAATCCCTTTATCTTTGAGTGATGACAGTTGTGCCAAATCACCCTTGCTTATGCCTTGGTACGTCTTGCATCTTGGGTGACAGGAAGGAGAAAACAGAGGACAATGACTTTGCATTCTATGTAAATCAAACGTGATACTATGGGCCTTAAACTTCCATAATGATGTAGGTCAATGAGTTCTCAATTTAACGAGAGGAAAGAGAGCCGGGAAAATCGAAGGCAGACTATAACAAAGAAATAGAATAGGGGCCGGAGCGATAGCACAGCGGGTAGGGCTGTGCTACCTTGCACGCGGCCGATCTGGGTTCGATCCCCGGCATCCCATATGGTCCCCCAAGCACTGCCAGGAGTAATTCCTGAGTGCAGAACCAGGAGTAACCCCTGAGCATCGCTGGGTGTGACCCAAAAAGCAAAAAAAAAAAAAAATAAATAGAATAAAACATGGTGGTAAATATTGTCCAGACACTCGTGCAGTTGGAAGCCTCCAAGCTCCCCTATAGCTGCCATGCTCTCAGCCAGACTCCACAGCTCGGACGAGCCTCATCTAGGAATTAATCTGTTGAAGAATGGGAGACTAACACCCAAGAATAGTAGCAATAAGTACCAGGAGATTTGCTTCATGGCTTGGAATCCGGCCTCACATGATGGGGGAAAAGGCAGCAGTTAGAGAAGGGAACACCAACTAAAGTCTGGTGGTTTGCAATGGAGGTACTGGGTGGCTATTGTGCTCAATCTCTAGCCTGCTGTCAACCTGCCTCTCCCATCAAAAATGGATCCTCCACCACAATCTCTTGTACAAGGGCTTAATGGCTTCATGGTGAGATCCAACAATCTTCACTAACTTTTTTCCCTAAGGAAACATTTGTTTTGATCATTCTTTTAGCAAGATACTTGTAACAAACAATATGAAATAAATTTATTTGGGACCTGCTATGGGGGGCAGGCTGAAGGGGTGGTTAGGAAAATGGGAAATTATGGTGGTAGGCAGGTGCAATGGTGTTGGACTTGGTGTTGGAATATTAAATGTCGGTAACAAATCATCATAAACAACTTTGTAAACCACAGTGTTTATGTAAAGTGTAAGTTGCAGGTGGAGGGGTGGGGGAGAGGAGGGAAAGATTAGACCAAAAAAAAAAAAAGATTGTTCTAAGGATGCTATTAAGAAAAGGCCTGGGAAGTAGGTCCTGTGTCTACAGTATACTAGGTGACTTGCCGTGTACCTAGCTGATAGAGGGAAGGCATCTCACTCACAATATCATGATGTTACTAATGGCATTAAATAAATATCTAATAAATCTCTAAGCCTTGTATCCTGGTGGTTGGAGGGCAAAGACAACTTGAGTCATCATGGGAGTTCCCTTGAACTTTATATTGCCCCCTTACTTCATCCAGAGGTTGCCAAGAACACAGCTTTTTCTTAGTGTCAGACAAACGGAGTTGACCACATTGATCTACCTCCTATAACTCTCATTGCTTCCACAGGTCCTTGAGTTACCGGCTATGCCTTTTGACTCTGATGAGCTGGAACCCCTTTGTCCTGGGTTGGCCTGGTTTGACTTGCACACAGCCCACCAGACTCAATCCCTGGCATCTTTTGTTTTCACCTAAGCCCACCAAGATTGAGCCCTGAGTGCAGAGTCAGGAGTAACCCCTGAGCACCACTAGGTGTGGCTCCCAAACAAAAGACAAACGAAAAAGTAACTCAAACAAACCAAGAAATATCATTTGAATAGGTAGTGCTTTCTCATTACTCAGAATTAAAAGAGATCAAAAGATTGATCTAAAAATCTTTCCCCAACCTTATTCTCCATGCACTCAGTTCTCCTTCCCAGGGGCAAATTGTGTTTCCTGCTAGAAATGTAAAAGCATATATGAATGAAGAATATAACCTTGCTTTACATGTATGTTTATTTTATTCACATAATTATACAAAACTTCAATTTTACTTTTAGTAGCTTCTTATATATATTTTTAAAAAATTTTTTATTAGTGAACCACTGTGACAAACTTATGAGCTTTTGTGTTTGCTTTTCAGTCATACAGTGATAGTTTACCCATCCCTCCACCAGTGCCCATTCTCCTCCACCAATGATCCCAGTATCCCTCTCACCACTCCCACCCCTCCCCCACCACCCCACCCTGCTTCTGCGGCAGGGCATTCCCTTTTGTTTGCTTCTTTTGGGTGTTGTAGTTTGCAATAGAGGTATTGAATAGCCTTCATGTTCGGTCTGTAGTCTACTTTCAGCTCGCATCTTTCAACCTGAATGGGTCCTCCCAACATTCTCTATTTGGTGTTCCCGTCTCTATCTAAGCTGCCCTTTCCCCCAGCATGTGAGGCCGGTTTCCAAGCTGTGGGGCAGACCTCCTGGTCCTTATCTCTACTACTCTTGGGTGTTAGTCAGCTTCTTATACTTTGCTTCCTATAGCATTCCTTTCACTAGTCCTCTCCTGATAGAGATTCTGTTGAGTTTTCATCTTTTGCTTATATAAACAATAATGTAGCAACAATATTTATTAGGTAAATTTTAACACAAATCTCTGTAATTTTAAGTATTTAGCCAAAAGATACTTTTTCGGTTTTGTTGTTGCTTGTTTTGGGCTATACCTGGTGGTGCTCAGGGCTTACTCCTGGGCCTGAGAACAGGGTTTATTTTTGATTCTGTGCTTAGGGGTCATTCCTGGCAGGGATGCTGGGGATTGAACCCAGGTTGGCTGTGTTCAAGGAAAGCATCCTACCTGCTATATTATCACTCTAGTCCAAAAGACATGTATTTTTAGCACTGTTGTGGCACTGTCGTCCCATTGTTCATCGATTTGCTCAAGCGGACACCAGTAACGTCTCCATTGTGAGACTTGTTACTGATTTTTTTGGCATGTCGAATAGCCACATGTAGCTTTCCAGGCTCTGCTGTGTGGGCAGGATACTCTCAGTAGCTTGCTGGGCTCTTCAAGAGGGACAGAGGAATCGAACCCGGGTGGGCCGCGTGCAAGGCAAACGCCCTACCCGCTGTGCTTAACTTTTGAAAATTGCTTGTCTCAGAGGTCAGATCACTTCCCACTGTCATCAGAAAGGGATTAAAAACCATCTATTTCACACCTTCAATATAAGCTAATTATATATCTTAGTCATTATGACAATTGGAAAATGGTATCTCAGTATTGCTTTTAATGCTAGTTTCTCTTACTATGTAGATGTTGAGTAAATTTAGGGCTTATAAGATTTTATCTAATTTTCTCTGAAGTATTTTTTTCTTTAGCATTTTAGAACATTTTATTCATTTCTAAGAATTCTGTGTAAAGTAAGGAAATAGCCTCTGGTGTATGATATGTATTGAAATATACTTTTCCTACAGTTTTTCTTTGAATTTTAAATGTTATTTTATGTAGCAATTTATGAAGTGAAATTCATTTATATTTTGGCACCTGAGTTTTGTGTTATGTACAAAAATGCTCTTTCTCCGTGATATAATGATTACATTTCTGCTTAGAGTTTTCTTCTGTAATCTTTGTGTTTTCATATTTCACACTTTAATCTTTGGTTCATCTGAAGTGCCTTTTGGTATAGAGAGTGACTTGGGAATTAAACATCAGTAATTTTCCCAGATGATCATTCAGTTTCTTCTTCAATACCATTGTACTCATTTTCTAGTTTTTTTTTTTTTTTTTTTTTTTTGCTTTTTGGGTCACACCCAGCGATGCTCAGGGGTTACTCCTGGCTTTGCACTCAGGAATTACTCCTGGCGGTGCCCGGGGGACCATATGGGATGCCGGGGATCGAACCCGGGTCGGCCGCGTGCAAGGCAAACGCCCTACCCGCTGTGCTATCGCTCCAGCCCCTCATTTTCTAGTTTTTTAAAAAATGAATTTAAAATTCTTGGAAAATTAGTCTCTCAATTCAGCTTCCAGAATCTGAGTGAAAGTTGTTGGTTGGTATCTTGCATGTCAAAGGAGACATGGATGACTGTCTTGGAGAATTTAGAAGTCCTAAGGACGGGGATAGAGGAGAGGTTTCTCTTTCCTCCCTAACTCTTTTCATGAACCTTTATAGCCTTGAGAAAAAAGTGATGGTCTTAGAGTTAACACTGTCGGTACTCTTGGGGCCAAACCTTGGTAGCAAATGAAACCCTAGTTAGAATATAGAAATAAGAATATGATAAGTCTATTGTTAAATAAGTATTTTGCTATTATGAAGGAAGGCCACATAGTATAGTGATTTCCCTCCTTCACTGTAAATTAGTTCTTAATATTCTAAGGAAACATTTCTTTTTTCCACAAAAATATCTCAGACTTGATTTTTATCTCAAGAGGCACTCGTTTTTGAACGGGTTCCTTTTTGCTTTTCCCCATGGAGTAATTTACTGTGCGGGCTGCATAGTTTCCGGAGTCAACCCTGTTACACTGAAATTCTTTGTCCTATGTCATAGTTGCAAATCATTTATCTTGGTTATTTTGGGGTAAAGATACTTTCCAGTAAGATGGAGTTATGCTGTCATTCTGCTACATAGTCACCCTGCCCCCACCTCTCCACCAACACACACACACCACACACACACACACACACACACACACACACACACACACACACACACACACACTGTCTTTGTCTCTTTCTGGGCCTGTGTCTTGATGAGATTCTTGGATCATCCATCAATTTTTGACTGGTAAATCCAAACTGAAGCAAAGCTTTATTTGGTGTTTTTGGTTGGGTTGACATTTGGCATTGTGTGTACAACTATAAAAGTCTTTCTCAACAACTAGTATTTAAATCTTCTGTGAGAATCCATTGATCTTGAAGTTTTTTTAAATGAAAAATATGTGTGACAAGGGAGCCATGTGAGAAAAATTTTATTAGGCATGCTCACTTGGGGGAAGAGCATATACCGTATTTTACTGCTTCTGAAAATTAATGAGTATTAAAAAGCATCCAGGGACCTTGTTAGCTAGGCATCTATTACTAGGCCTAGAGTTCATGACTCTTGCATCTGGGATGATCCTTGGAAATTATTATGTGAGCGGCCTCCTCAGGTGATTCTGATGTAAGTTGTTTACAGACAATACTTTGGAGATTCTTCTTTTGCTCTGTTCTGTCCTGTTGTCATTTCCACTCCCTTCCAGGTGCTCCAGGTTACTTCTTGGCAGTTTGTCTTGGGGGTCTTGGCTACTTGCCCTGGCCTTCTCCTTATGGAAGAAGACTGTCTTGTTTTTGCATCACCTGAAATACCTGATAAGAAATGGAATGTCTAATGCTAGTGAATTCATAATTTCAGGTCAACCAACATCCTTCTTGGAATCTCCAGTATGCATTTGATCAGATGTCTATTCTTGGCAAGGTGCTGGGGATAGGAAGCAGCACAGTCTCTGCCTTCTAAAATCCCCAACAGTAAATAATTTAATTTAGTTTTTATTTTTGGTGTGTGTGTGTGTGTGTGTGTGTGTGTGTGTGAGTGCGCGCGCACGCCTGCCATATGGTCTCTGTTACAACTTCCGAACTCTGTCATTGTAATAAGAAAGCAGTCATAGACAATATGTAAACAGATTAGCACAGCTGTTTCCCAAAATTTTTTTAGTCACATAAATGAGTGGTGAATCTTGGTTATACAGGTTATGGGCAAGAAACCAATAATATTCATTGTGATCTAAGTGGAGTAGAGGTAAGGGCCAGCTATGGCAATTGTACTTCATTTCTAGAGCAGTTAGTTAAGGGATGGTGACCGCCTAGGGTATTTTGTACATTTATTTCTTCCCTAACAAATGTTGACTTCTTTGGTGTCCTACGTACCAGGTTTAGAGACACAGAGTACTATTACTTCTTAGCTTTGTTTTCCAAGGGAGGAGTTATAGTATTTAGGGCTATGTGTTAGTCATTGATGACCTACGTGAATAGATAATACTCTCAATGGATAAAACCATAATGCACAGCACTCATAGCCTTGTTCTAACGTAGTAAAATAGATATTTTTTCTTCTCACAGAGGTTGAAGGAATGTTACAGAACAAATTGAAGATCATCATCGATGAGCTGCATTTTAGCCTGTATCTCTAGCTCATGAATTCTGCTATACCCAAACTGCGTTTAATAACAACTGCTTAAGTCTAGAGTTTAGATTCGAATTGTACTATAGACCTGAGGTCACTGAACTTTAAAAAGTGACTTGTTAAAATTTCAATTATTTTATTAATATCTCCTAGACCTAGATAAGATTAGCTTTGGAGCTGGTCAGGATAAACTAATTTTTAAGGTGTGAGAAAAGGGGTTGAATGCTCTCTCTCTCTCTCTCTCTCTCTCTCTCTCTGTGTACATAGTTTAGTCACAGGCTATATTTTAAACAAAAAGCTTAGCTAAATATACCTAAAAAGGTGAATCGAAACCTTTAAAAAATTTCTGTGTATAAATTGATCAGTGAAAGGGGAGATATCTGGAACAAAATATCCTTTTCCTTCTGGCTTCTCTTTTTCTACAGTTTAAAAAACTTTACAAAAAATTTCTACTTCAAGTTATAGATTTTGTGCCCTTTGCCCACCTACTTTTTCTGTTTCTATCACAGGGCTGGAGCAACAGAACAGCAGGTAGGGCATTTGTCTTGCACGCAGCCGACCAGGATTTGATCCCTTTGCCCCTCTCGGAGAGCCCAGCAAGCTACTGAGAGTATCTCGCCCACACAGAAGAGCCTGGCAAGCTACCCATGGCATATTCAATAAGCCAAAAACAGTAACAACAAGTCTCACGATGGAGACGTTACTGGTGCCTGCTCGAGCAAATCAATGAGCAGTGATGGGATGACAGTGATACAGACAGTGATCATAGATTCCGAAGTAGAATGATGATAGCTCAATAATAGTTGCTGGGAAAATGAAGAAAAAAATGATACAAACCTAAATGTTAAATCTCTTGAAGGTTACTTGCAGTTTTGTAGATAATAATTCTTTGCTACAGAAGAATTCTAATAGTGAAATATTAGACACCAGATTCAGACCTAGAGAGAACATACATTTGATAATGGACCTCCTTGGAGTCAACAAAATTCTTTCTCACTATTAATCAAGTAGGTGAATAGGTGAAGGAACTTATGGTATATCATGGACATTAATATTTTGCCTTGATAAATAATGGGAGGATTAGGACTACCCAGAAGCCATTATATGCATTTTTTGTTCATAGATTTCTCCAGATACTCTATGAGATACATGATTTTCCAAATGTTAAGAATCCCAGACCTATAACATTGGTTTCTGTGATCTTTTATTGACATTCTCACTGAGCTTTCTGAGAAATTAGGGTGATGCTAAATGGAATGATAAGAAGAAGAATCTTTCCTTCCCTCTTTTTCTGTGCTTACAAGTTATTGTTTCTTATGAACATGCCTTTTTGGTTTTTTCAAGATGGAAATTCCTTAAAACTTTATAATTATACCTGTCATTTGCAAATATAAAGTAAAATTCTTTAATTAATTAATTAATTATTGCTTTTTTGGGGCCACACCCGGTGGTGCTGAGGGCTTACTCCTGACTCTGTGACTATGGATCACTCCTGATGGGACTCAAGGGACCACATGAGATGCTGGGGATTGAACCTGGGTCAGCCACGTGCAAGGCAAATGTCCTACCCACTGTACTATTACTCCAGCCCCTAAAGCAAAATTCTTTTAATCCCATGCTTCAAAAATTATTCCCCATATATATATATTTTGCTTTTTGAGTCATACCTGCCGATGCACAGGGGTTACTCCTGGCTCTACATTCAGGAATTACTCCTGGCAGTGCTCGGGGGACCATATGGGATGCTGGGAACTGAACCTGGGTCAGCCACAGCAAATGCCTTACCCGATATGCTATTGCTCCAGCCCCCATAATTTGATATCTATACTTTATCAACATTTACTATATCAACAAGTACATTTGTGTTACTATTCTTATAATAGAAAATAATTTAAATGGGCAAGGGAGAAAATGCCTGTTGAATGACTGATTAAGAGAATGTTTGTGTCTGTGGCCACTTCTGTTTTCCAAGTGCATAAAAAATATATACTTTGTCAACAAACTCCACCATTTTTTTTTGTCTAAGACAACATAGGAGTCATGTTGGTGGAAGGAAGAGGTAATAATTACTCCTTTCTGGACTTTTTTTCTGTTGTAAGTTCACAAGACACAGTACTCTTATCTATTGCCTGTTTCCATTCTTTGACACTTAAGGAAGGAATAGATTGAACTCAGGTTTCTGGGTAGTGAACTAGACAAATTCAGAAAGGGATGCAAAGTATAAACTGTGCACCTGTGAAATTCTCATATCAATTTATCCCTAAATGAACTATATGAATGCCTTTCATGGTAAAGGAAATTTCTAAGCAGGAATGTTCAGGGAGAAGAGAGTTAATGATATGATGTGGTAGCCAGTGGAAGCTGCTATTCAGTTTATTGACGACAGTTATAATGATGAAGATAAATGAAATATACTTCTTGGATTTCAACAGTCTTAATTCCAAGATGAACACAAATGAAGACACCTTCTTATGGAGCCACTGAATGGTGATTAGTGGATACCTTCCCAGTCTCTACACTTCTTTTTTGTTTGTTTTATTTGTTTTGGGGGCATACCCAATGATGCTGAGGGGTTATTCCTGGCTCTACACGCAGGAATTCCTCCTGAGTATCTTGGGGGACCATATGGGATGCCAATTCTGGGTTGGCCGTGTGCAAAGCAAGTGCCCTTCCCATTGTACTATCGCTCCTGCCCCAAGACACTTCTGATCTGAGAAAATGGGGGTGACTTCTCAGATACTGCTCTGGGAAGGAGAGCAGACCAACTCTTCCTTGACAATTGTGTACATAAGAAATCCTATTCAGGCCTGGAGTGATAGCACAGTGCGTAGGGCGTTTGCCTTGCACGAGGCCGACCCGGGTTCAATCCCCAGCATCCCATAGGGCCCCTGAGCACCACCAGGGGTAATTCCTGAGTGCAGAGCCAGGAGTGACCCCTGTGCATCACCGGCTGTAACCCAAAAAGCAAAAAAAAAAAAAAAGAAAAAGAAAAAGAAAAGAAATCCTGTTTCAAAATGCTGCTCTATGTAACTAAAGTCCTGGCAGTTTAAATATCATTAATCTGAGAATTTTATAGCCCATAGGATCCTTGGAAAGCATCCTGTCCAGGTAAATAATCTGAAGCCAACAGGGAGAGAGTGCTTGACCAAGATAACACAGTTGTGGGTTCAAGATTCCATATTTTCACAGCTACATTGACTCTGTACTATCCAATGAGTTAGTTCAGCCCTTTGAGGATTTGGACTGTAAGTGACTTTAGACTTTATAGTGAAAAGCTATGCATTGCTTAGAGTCCAGCCTTCAAGGCCACCTGTCTTCAGATTATTTCATTTCTTAATTTCTATTACTTGGTAGACTAGAGATAACAGGTAGCAAAATGAAATAATTCTTGTTTCTTGACTTGCAAATAAGTTATTTAGTGGAGGGACATAACTATCCCAACACCATGCAAAAACACAGGGTTTTTTTGGTGGGGGAGTGGGGGCGGGGAGATGGTACAGAGGTTTAGGAACTTTTCTTGCTTGTAGCTGACCCTGGTTTGATGCCTGGTACCACATATGGTCCCCTGAACACCTCCAGGTATGATGCCAGAGCACAGAGCCAGGAGGAGCCCTTAAACATCATGGGGTGTTTTCCCAACCCCACAAAGTCAGTTTATGTCCATTTCTACATTTTAACATTATTTTAAACTTTAATTTTTAACAAGTTTATGCTTTTTAAAATTTCTTCTTTGAACTGGTGATATCATCTGCCTGACTCTCATTGAAGCAGTGAGTTAAATGATATATTAAATCTTTATTGTATCTTATTTTATATGCGCATAAGTCATAATTTTCCTTTCGGGGGTAGAAATTATTTGTCAATTCTGCCATCTTCACTTTTTATTTATTTATTTTTTTGAAGCTAAAAGCATCTTTATTGTTATTTTTTTTTATATTTCAGCTTTTTTTAATTTTTATAATTTATTTATTTTTAATTAGAGAATCACCGTGAGGGTACAGTTACAGATTTATACACTTTTGTGCTTATACTTCCCTCATACAAAGTTCGGGAACCCATCCCTTCACCAGTGCCCATTCTCCACCACCCGTAAACCCGGCGTCCCTCCCACCCTCCCCAATCCCATCTCCCCCCCACCCCACCCTGCCACTGTGGCAGGGCATTCCCTTCTGTTCTCTCTCTCTAATTAGCTGTTGTGGTTTGCAATAAAGGTGTTGAGTGGCCTCTGTGCTCAGTCTCTAGCCCTCATTCAGCCCGCAACTCCCTTCCCCCACATGGCCTTCAACTACAATGTAGTTGGTGATTGCTTCTCTGAGTTGCCCTTTCCCCGGAACGTGAGGCCAGCCGTGAAGCCATGGGGTCAACCTCCTGGTACTTATTTCTACAGTTCTTGGGTATTAGTCTCCCACTCTGATATTCTATATACCATAGATGAGTGCAGTCTTTCTATGTCTGTCTCTCTCTTTCTGACTCATTTCACTCAGCATGAAACTTTTCAAGCCCATCCACTTAACTACAAAATTCTTGACTTCCTTTTTTCTAACAGCTGCATAGTATTCCATTGTATAGATGTACCAAAGTTTCCTCAACCAGTCATCCGTTTTGGGGCATTCGGGTTTTTTCCAGATTCTGGCTATTGTAAACAGTGCTGCGATGAACATACATGTGCAGATGTTGTTTCGATTGTACTTTTTTGCCTCTCTGGGATATATTCCCAGCAGTGGTATTGCTGGGTCAAATGGGAGCTCAACCTCTGGTTTTCTGAGAATCGTCCATACTGTTTTCCAAAAGGGCTGAACCAGCTGGCACTCCCACCAGCAGTGTAGAAGGGTCTACAAATAAAACCAGCAGTGTAGAAGGGTCTACAAAAAAATATATCCAAGAACCATGCTTTTCTTAATATCATTCCTTGCATCGGTTCACATTGAAATGGTCTTGGTGTGATCTATTTTTAGAAGAACATTTGGTATCCCTACTATAAATGAGAAGAAACCATTTTCCATAGATAGAAGTATTAAATTAAATATGCTGAAAATAAAGTGGCTTTGGTTTCTAAATGGAAACTGGTGTGTGGAAGGCCGGAACTCCAGGTCTACTCTGTGTCTGTCACAGGGGGATGGAGGTACTAGTGGGAATTCAGGTCATACTAGCATTTAATGAGACTTCCTCATGCTGGCCAAGATAGAAAATTGGGAAGGAAATGGAGTAGCATTTCTGATAGAAAGAGAAGCAATATTATTTGTACACGTGCTCTCTAAAATCATCTTCTGCTTTACCCAGGAGCATCTTGAGTTCACAAGGAGGATTCCCAAGCGTAAAAGTGTCCACATTTTAGCAAACAGAGGTAAAGATACCGAGCTTTTGGCCACTCTTAGAGATGGAGACACGTTTCTGTTATCCAGAGTCCCACATGATGTATGAATTGTTGGTAATTACGCACGAGAAAGCACTTTGCAGTGGCATCATTTTCTCTAAAACCATCACTTGCAAGAACATTTTTATAATATCAAAACCAGAAAAGTTGATATGTGGCAAAAAGTTGTTCAATTCTTCAGGACTCACTACTTTCAGGTCTTTATACACTGGGCGCAAAGGTAAAATAAATGCAGGTTAAAAGTGTCTTCCATCGACAATAGGGTGACAATTAAAGTCAAAGAAGGAGTCCCGTAAAATCAGTGTGGAGTGTGGACTGCACCATTGAATACAGGATTAATGAGTCCTTCGGAACCCTGTCACAGCAGTACCTGTGCGGAATGATTCCCGGAGCTTTAGCACCATTTCAAAGCTCTTTCTTGCTTCACACAATCATAGCCAGTGAGACTGTTTCACTGTGGGTACACCAGAGATGTCTAAAATTCAAGAGACCCAGAAACCTGCTGTCAATCTTTTATCCTAATCATGTTCTTGTGTGACTTTAGATCAGTCCCGTCGTTCAGTTCCCGAGGCAGCAATCAGACCATTTTCTGCTTCTCATCCACTTCCAACTACTAATCACAGCCAACAAATTATCAGGTCCTTTGAAGTTCATTGCTTTGGAAACTGTAAGTTTGCACATTTCTATCTCATTGCCACTATTTGTGTCCCCATATTCTCTTCTCATCTAGACTTTGCTCATCTCATTGGTTCCTCTGCCTTTAGGGTCTCTTGTCTGCCTCAAAGCTAGTCTACATATTTCTAGGAAGACATTTTATACAGTGAAAATCTGCTAAAATTTTAATAAAGCTCATTATAGCACCTGGTCTTGAAGTCTGCGCATTTATGGCCCTTCAGAGTCTGGTCCTGCATTCTTCACCAGTATTTATTTACCAACACCCTGGGATAGTTGTCAATCATTCTTGCTTCTTTCTGGAACTAAATTCCTTGCCTTAGTCCCCTTTTGGTTACAGAGAAATATTATTTCAGCAATTATCCCCTTTTCTCTCCTAGGATTAACTTTTTACTAGGTCATTCTGACAAGCATGTAAACATGCTTTTATTTTTTCACATCTTAAAGACAAAAGTCTTCCCTTGCTTCCATCTTTCGTGTTAACTATGATCTCGTTTCTTTGCTTTCTGCTTTCTACCCCCACTGTCTCAATCCCCTCCTCGCCTCTCCCTCCCCCCTCTTCCTTCTTCCCCTCCTTTTTTTCTTTCTTAAACAGACTCTGTCAAGATTTTGTCCCTGTGTCTATTCATCAAAATGAAGGCTTTTTGTTAAGGTCACCAAGTAACTCCATATTGCTTACTCTAGTGGCCATTTTTTAATGTGACCCATCAGCAGCATTTGATTGAGGTGAACCCTTCCTCTCTCTTGACACTTGGTCTTCCCCTGGCTTCTGGAACACAGTACACTGGATGGTTCCTCTACCTCCTTGGTCGCTCCATCCAGTGTTCCTTTCCTGTTTCTCCCTTTCTTGATGTCTGAATGTCAGATTTCCCTATGTCCACTCCTCTGGGGCTTATAAACTTTGCAACTCCCTCTGCTCGGCATGCGTTTATCTCGGCCCTCTATGTTGCAATCTTTTTACATCCTTCAGGTAGGTCTTTGCTCACCTGTCACCATCTCAATGAGGCCCACTCTCTACATATTGCTTGCATATTATACATTAACCCATCTACTTCTTTATTCTTACTCTTTCCCAAAGTTGGGAACTGCACAGAACATTCATTTCCTCTCCAAACTTACTCTGACTTGTAGAGGGGAAGTCATGTTCCAGTGGATAATGAGTAGTGGGCTGGGCATGACTTCCATTTATTATCCACACCAGGGTCCCACAATTATGAGGTGCTAGGTCACGTGGATGGCCTTAATATGGGTCAGGGTAGGAAGGTAGGAAATCTCTGTTGTGAGCACTCTCTCTCTCCTGCCTCACTGATGACCTTGGACACACTCTGTCATCCGTCAGATCTTTGTTTCCCAAAGAACTCTCTTCTTTAGGTAAATCTCTTTACCATTTGCAAGCCTGAACTTTTTAGTCAGTTCCTAAGTGGACACACTGAAGAAACGCAGCGCGTTACAAAGCTCAGCACAGTGGAAATGAGTGGAAGCTCTGTTACCAGGCTGCTTGGGTCTTAGGCCTGGCGCTGCCACTTGGCACTTGGATGAGGTTACACAGAGTTCCTCTGTCTTACTTTTATTATCTGTAAAACAAACAAAATACCGACACCTGAAACAGAGACAGATGACCTTATGCTGGTGTGTAGGGGTTGGTAAATGGAAGGTCATGAACTGGAAATATGGAAGGAAGATCCCAGTAGAGGTCCCTTGCCTGACCAGAAGGGTTTGGAACCTTAGAAAAGTAAGAATAACAACAACCTATATACCTTTACATAAATGGGTTTGTTCAGGCTTGGCTCATTGATGGACCCAGCCCCACAAATGCTAGTTGAATAAATGAGTGAATGAATGTATCTAGAAAATAATGCTGTACCTGTTTCCTGGGACCCTGTGAAGTTGAATTAGGTATCTAGGTAGGAAAGCAATTTGAATTTATATAGCCCTTTCCTCTAAGTTTATCAAAGTACATGGAGTCAGATCCTGGTTTATATGTGTGTGGTTAGCTATGGGAGTTCCTTTCATGTCCTGCTGTCTTTGCAATGCATGTCAATTTGGTTCGGGGGCCACCTCTCTTTGTTCTCAGGTTGGAAGGAGGGGTGAAGGCACCATGAGGCAGTGCAAACTCATTTTAGTTGCAGTTTAGAAATAACCACGAAGATAAAACAGGATTTGAAATGTATACCAAGTGTTCTAAAGCAGAATGGATCTGAATTTTCTTTTATCTGTTCATTTACATCGTCTACACACTACTTCCCTTTCCCACAGCATGAATAATTACCGTGGAGATGTAGAAAGAACTCACAATTTATATTTGGATACATCTGTGTTTGAGTGTAAGTTTCCCTGTTTTATAACGCGATGTCTTTAAAGAAGTCCATTAGCTTCTCTGTACCTTGGTCTCCTTCTCCTTAAGTACAGGCATTATGGGCCCAGACCCTAACCTTGAAGCTTTGTATTTGGAGACAGGGCCTTTAAGAAGGTAAAGGTGAAATGAGGTCACGAGGCTGGGAGCTAATCCAGGAGGAAAGATAAGATACTAGGGGTGTCAGCGTGCAGAGGAAAGTCCCTATGAAGAAGTTTAGTTGTGCTAGAGGAAACTGCAGAGAGCGGCGAGCTTATCTGGAAGTCAAGGAGTGAGGCCTCACCGAAACAGCCCTGATACGACCTTGTGCTTTGATTTCGAGGCTTCAGAACCATAAATCAGTTTCTGTTATTTAAGCTACCAAATCTGTTTTATTTTGCTGTGGCAGCCACAGAAAATGAATGCTCTGCCAGAGTGCTCCAGGCACTAATAAGGATGCTAATAATGCTGCTGCTGATTGTGGGAGGGTCATGGTGTAATGGGTTCCAGCTTCCTCAGAAGCCGAGAGGAAGGGTTAAGAGTAAAGATTCTGGAGTCAGACCTGACTGGGCTTCTTATAGCCCTGCCACTTATTGGCTCGATAATGAGATTTTTAAATTTAACCTCCGTTTAATTTTTAGCCTCAGTTTCTTGGGCGCTCATTCCTAAAATAGACATCATAATAATAGCCCTGATCTCAGAGTGAAGTGATAGAAGGTTTGGACATTACTTGTACAACCCATGGAGATGACTGAAAGCTCACTACTGACTAGTATTTAATAATCACATGTGCAGAGCTGGGAAGATAGGAGAGCGGGTAAGGCACTTGCCTTGCGCATGGCCAACCCGGGTTTGATCCTTGGCATCCCATAGGTTCCCCCTGAGCACTGCCAGGAGTGATCCCTGAGTGCAGAGCCAGGAGTAACCCCTGAGCATTGCCGGGTGTGGTCCCCAAAGTAAAAATAAATCAATAATCACATGTGTGCTACTTACTTGATAGGATTCCTGTGACAAGGAATTGGGCCATTGCTCATGAACATGTAAAATTAAGTACTTTTGTTTTAATCAAGACATGACAATTCTGGACATATCATAGGCAATTTTTTTTATATTTAACAAACACTTAATATGTATCTGTTACTTGTGCTCATGAATTTGCACTCTGTGACATCTTTCTTCAGAAAACCTCTCACATGAATCCAGGTGCCCCTGAAGAGTTCAATAGCTGGTGTTGGTCAGATGTGTAGCAATCTCAGGACCAGATTCCTTGATTGGCTTCTTGTGGGCAAAAAAGTTAAAACTGCCTCCTATTGCTCTCTATGATCCAGGGCTGGGACGGTCTAGATTATATTTGTGAAGCAAAAACTTATTTTTTTGGGGGAGATAACTCACCAAGAATTCATGACCAAAGGCATTTCAGCTCCACAACCATTTATAGCACCGGCCATTTATAGTTTCTTTAAGCTTCAAACTGCTGATAAGTTTAAGTCAAACATATCAGCAGTTTGAAGCTTTATTTCAATATGCATGGACTTATTTCAAAGAATTAAAAAAATAAGCCTCAATTTTTTTTGTAAATTCTTAGGAATTTTGCATACTTTAACCTTTCTGCCATACATGGAGTTTTTCTTCAGTGTAAAAAATCCTAATGATTTTTGGTGGCATTTACAAAAAGCATTAATTTTTCATTTAGTTTGTTTTATTCTTACTTCATGCTACACTCCTGTATTAGTTTAGTTTTTGTTGATTCTTTTATCAAGTAAGATACTGACAAACAAAAATTGTTTTGTATTTTCACTTACAACATTTATCTAGCATTTTTTCTTTTTTTCTTTTTCTTTCTTTTCTTTTCTTTTTTTTTTTTTTTGGGTCATACCCAGTGTTGCTATGGGAACTACTCCTGGAGGTGCTTGGGGGAACCAAGATAGATCCTGTGGGTCTCACACACAAGGCGTGTTTCTTAGCCCTTTAAACGATCTCTCTGGATCTCGATATTTCTTTTTCTTATCCTACTGCATTGGTTCGAGCCTTCATCTCAACGATAGTGGTGATATTAGCATCTTTGCTTATCCCTGATTTTTATAAAGGTATCCTTAGTGGCTTACCACCACGTATGTTTGCTGTTAGTGTCTGAATATACTTGAAGAATACTATTAAGAGATTTCTCTTTGATTCTGAGTTTAGTCAGTGTTTTTATTTGATTTGTTTGGTTCCTTTAGCAGAAGTCACTGTTCTCATTGATTCTGTCAAGGATCATGTTCCTATTCCCTGCTGGGCATGTAAACTCGGGCCCAGCGGGGAGTAACTGGGAAGACTGGATGAATTTCAGGGAGCCACAATGACTCATTGTATAGGTTTCTCCTGGGTTAGACCAACTACAGAAACTCAAACTGAAATGATTAAATGAATCACTGGGGGGAAAATGAATACTAATTTTTTGAACTCTCAAACTAAACCCAAATGTTCTTTAATTAAGTGTCGAGCCAAAGAAAGGCTTTCCCCCCTTCTTTCTCTCTTTAAAACTCCCTAGGAAATTAGTTCAAAGCAGTGCCCAAACTATATATTTTTGAAAACTGTTGAAGTGGAACAAAGTGAGAACTTCAGATGTCTCCAAATTCAAGCCACGGGGGACAAGTAACTCATCCATCTCAAGTCCCTGGTCACAGGGCATCACGTATGGGGACTGGGGTTGAACTTGGGATGTCCTGACTCCAGAAGTGGGAGCACAAATGCACTTCCTGTTTCTGAGGTCGCAGTGTCCTGCTGACCCCCGACCCCAGCACCACCCATGAACCTTGTTTGACCAGATATACTAAAAGCTGCACCAAAGCCCGCACTTCCAAGGATGTAGTCCTGAAGATGAAGATGAGTACACAGGCACATGTCTTTAAGACAACCTGTCATCCCCACAAGGTAAATGGGATAGGGGACAACTCCTTTAACACACGGGTGCTCTCCGATGGAGGAGTGAGGAGGCAGGTGGTTCTTGTCTTCAGTCCCAGGGAGTTTTTGTCTGTTTTCTTTTGTATTCTGTGTTTTCAGGGGAGGACACATCTGATGAACCTCTGCACTCTGAGGATCCCACTGAGTACAGAGGACCAAAATGCACCCCCGCCCCCCCCCCCCATTGAATATCATAGCTCTTTAGGGAAAACATCTGTCACTTCTTCTGCCCCATCTATGTCCTTTTTTGCCTCTTCCGCCCCAATCTATGTTCTTTTGCTTCTTCTGATGTGTACATGTTACATACGGCAGTCAACATAATAATCATACGTGAATGAAATCACTTTGTTCATGTCTTGGTTTTAATATCTATCTTCGCAGCAGTGGAGGAATGTCCCCGAGGATGCTTATTTTGGAGTGGCACTTTCCCAGAGCATGTGCGCAGCCAGTAAGCGTTGGACAGCTGAACACTTGGATGGAGGGCCCAGAGGACCCCAGTGGGAGGGGTCTGGTATTGCCTTTGCTATAGTGGCGGTGCATATGGTCATAATCTGCTCTCTCTCTCTCTCTCTCTCTCTCTCTCTCTCTCTCTCTCCCTCTCTCTCTCTCTCTCTCTCTCTCTCTCTCTCTCTCCCCCTCTCTCTCCCTCTCTCATGAAAGTGTGACGGCCAGGGTGGTGGTGCCTGCTGTCTGCTGTGGTTGGGGGTCCACACTCAGAGCTGTAGCCCTGTCCTCTGTCCTCGCGACATTGAGCAGCCCCTACTCTAGCCCCGGCAGCGCTAAGTCCTTCCACTTTTCGACATACAGCCGTATCAGCCATAATTAAAGCTAATTATTCCATGGCGCCCTGCATGTGTGTTGGCCTCCAACGTACCCTGCAATGAGTGGGGAGGCAGCAGGGCTGTTTCTCTTCATAAAAACTTATGAGGAGCGCCGAGCAGATTAACAGCTTTAATGACAAAAATTACCGCTTACAACACTGACTTCAAATCAAAGAACAATATCCGCAGACAGATATTTTCCTGGTTTTCATAACAATTCATTATAGGTGGCACCAAGGGATTACATTTTTATTTCCCCTGTGTCGTCTTTCTCCGACTCAGGTTCATTTCTCTTAATGAGGCGGCGGAAGATAAAGGGCAGAGACAGTTGCCTCCGTGGCGGCTGCCATGAGAAGCATTTAGGGTCACGGAGCCGTCAGGGCTGGGAGGGGAGGGACCGAGGAGAGAGTGATGGGAGCAAGAGGCTTCCTGCCATGATGAACCAAAATTAAGACATAAATTCTCCCACCTTTGTTCCGACAGCTCCAACTCAGCTTTTTTTTTTTTTTAATGAGGAATGGATCAGAAGCAAAAATTATTAGCTAATTAATTGTACAGAGAACAAAAAGGGAAAACAGTTTCAGGAGCATTGAGATTGGGGAGCTGTCCCATCTCAGCCCTTTTTCAGCAGGATAGAGGGGAAAGTTGCCACGTCTGCATGGGGATGGCAGCCGAGGAGTGGCGGGGGGGGGGGGTGCGGGGGGACTGGAGGGGGGGGGGCTGGCCCCCGTGGTTGACTTAAGGTTTGGCTGAGTTAGGTTGGAATATGCTGAAAAGCAAGGCTCTTTCCTGGAGCACTTCACAATCCCTACACGCAGTCTTCCTTCGGACTCTCCACCCAATGGCTTTCTGGTTGAGCCATTTAAATCCAGTTTCCATGCCAGTTTATTCTGGCTTCTGCAGAATGAAAGGCTACAGTATCATCTCCAAGGAGTCATTTGTTACCTTCCAAGCATACAAGTGATACACTTTGATGCTTGCCTCATATGACTCTGCCTGGAATGCCTTTTGAAGACATTTATAGCCTTGGTAGCAGAGTAAGAAGATTGGAAACAAGTAGTATCTCTTCTATCCTGACCCTAAGCAGGAGCTGAGTGAAGGTCCCCATATATGACTTTTTCCAGTGCTTGGTCTTGGCAATTAAACACAAATACACAAATAATATTTGTAGTAATGTCTCCAGTAATGTCTCACTGTTTCCTTCTGCGCTCCCATTCTCAAATAATGCACGGAGGGATGTTGAATATTTGCAATTGATTTTTGAAAGGTATTTGATTCTTTGAGGCCTCTTCTTCTTTCATGCTGTTGAAATTTCTAAAGAGTTTTACAGAGTGAATACATTGTTTCACTGATTACAAATCTAATGCTAAACATATATTGACTGTGTACGATTTCTTAGCCCCTAATCTTATGAGGTAGAGCCTGTTAATATGACAATTTTAAAGATGTGGTCATTGAGGCTACAGAAATGGTAATATTTTGTCCTGGAAGTTAGGAATATCCTTGCTCCAGAATCTCCGTCTACATAGACTAGAGCCAGAAATTGGGTAGGCATGCAAATTCTGTCTAATTTAGTAACTCTTCCCAAGGTTCCCCAAAGATCTGAGCTTTACAAGGACAGACGGAGGGACATTTTATTACCAACTTAGGGTTTTTTTTTCCTCCTGTCATAATGTAGAACATTCTGGGCCATGTGGAAAACATTTTTCCTACACCAGAAGGAGACCCAGGTCTAGACTTTAATCTTTATAAGTCCTCCTTTCCTGAACTATAACTTTGTTTATTCTGTCATGTCACTCGTGGTGAGCAAAGGTTAGAGGTAGAAAGAAAAACAAGCAAAACAAGAATAGGTATGAATTTTGCTATATGAACTAGAGTTGATTCAGGCCACCTGGATCTGGGACCACCAGGGATTATTCATACACAACATTTATGAACACAGTGCTTCTTCTTCTTCTTCTTTTCCTTTTGAGGGTACTTTAGACTGGTGACACTCAGAATTCACTCCTGGTTTGGCATTCAGGAATCCCTCCTGGAAGTGCTTGGGGGACCATATGGAGTGCTGGGGATTGAACCCAGGTTAGCTGGATGCAAGGCAAATGCCATTCCTACTATCCTACTGTTCTGGCCCCGAGTGCTTCTGCTTCTTCTTCTGGACATGAGTGTTTATATCGCGTCAGTCTGTGATGTTACAGTACACTGGGGAGCCGTGCCTGGTTTAAGAGATCCCAATAAATTCTTATTGAAGTGAATTCAAGGTTCTTAAGTAGAGAAACAGCAAAGGTGGTGTGCATAGTATTTATTGATGCGCTAATTGGAATTATTTCAAGCATTCATAACTAAATAGTATTTATGTAAATTATGACTTGTTCAAGTAGTAAAATGTTTTGCAGTTATGAAATTATTTTTTTTTCAGTTTTGTTGTTGTTGTTGTTGCTTTTTGGGGGCCACACTCAGTGATCCTCAGGGATTACTCCTGGCTCTACGCTCAGAAATTACTCCTAGTGGTGCTTAGGGGAGCATATGGGATGCTGGGGATTGAACCTGGGTCAGTCTCCTGCAAGGCAAGTGACCTAGCCCCCACAATTTTTAATCACTGTATCACTGTCATCCTGTTGCTCATCGATTTGCTCAAGCAGGAACCAGTAGCATCTCCATGTGAGACTTGTTACTATTTTTGGCATATCGAATACATCACGGGTAGCTTGCCAGGCTCTGCCATGCGGGCGAGATACTCTCAGTAGCTTGCCGGGCTCTCTGAGAGGGATGGAGAAAAAGTGTTAATAATGTAATAATACTAAGAAGAAAATCAGGATATAAGATTATTGTGTAATATAAGGCAGGTATTAATAATCGTTTTAAAAGAAGAAAGATTATCTATAATGCTTCTCCAGGATATATTGTTAAGTGATAAAGAAATGAGCACAATAGGGTTTGTAGAATGATATAATTTTGAATAAAAATATAGTTTCTTGGGCCTGAGCAATAGCACAGCGTGTAAGGCATTTGCCTTGCATGCTGCCAACCTGGGTTCGGTCCCCGACATCCCATATAATTCTCTGAGCACTGCCAGGAGAAATTCCTGAGTCCAGAGCCAGGAGTAACCCCTGAGCATTGCCAGGTATGGCCCACAAACCTGACATGCTCCTTCTTGAAATCCGCACAAAAATTACTCTAGGGAATAAAACTGGAGATAGTAGTCACGAGAGCTGAAGAAGAACTTAATTATTATTTTACATTTTTATGCCTTGGATTTTTTTTACCATGTCCATATATTTTTATTCAACAATATTTCTTTGTAAATGGTACTTATATATGTCTATATGTATGCATATATATGTATATATATAATACTTAGCAATAACGGGAACATGCATTTGGGAGCAATTTAAGTTTTCTTCTTTTTTTTTGAATTTATAAATGATCTAGAATGAATGTATGCCATTGTTACAATTTAAATTAAAGAATAAATTGGTTTTGGACAAGCAATAAGCCTGGAATGGGGACTAGGCCCAGAACTGTAAGAATTATGTATGTGCAGCTCTTGTGGAAAACTCAAGCTTCCCTTGGACACATGCTCAAAGGCTGTTGTAGAAGGGCCTTATCCTGAGACCCCTAGTGAGCCTGTTCTGTCTTTCCACAGTGCCCTATTGGCTTTCTCTTATTTTCACCATCACTATTTGTGTATTATTATTTTTTTGGGGGGGGGGTAGAGGGCACACCTGACAGTGATGAGGGTTTACTCCTAGCTCTGTGCTCAGGAATCACTCCTGGTGGTCTCAGGAACCATGTGTGGATTCCAGGGTTGAACCCAGTTGGCTGCCTACAAGGCAAATACCCTGTCTGCCTGCCTGCCTTACGCTCTCTCTGGCCCCACCACCTTATTTGTTGATGCATTTGCTTGTTCATTACTTCTTTTTTTTTGGGGGGGGGTCACACCCAGCCATGCTCAGGGGTTACTCCTGGCTTTGCACTCAGGAATTGCTCCTGGCAGTGCTTGGGGGACCATATGGGATGCCGGGGATCGAACCCTGGGTCGGCCTCGTGCAAGGCAAATGCCCTACCTGCTGTGCTATCGCTCCGGCCCCTTGTTCAGTACTTCTGTCTCCTTCTGTGTTGTAGGTTGTGATGAGGGATCACGTCTGGTGGTTACTGTGCTCCAGCATGCAGCCAGGAGTCCCTTTCGCGCTCTATGTTCAGTAAACCTTTGTGACATTCCTGAATGAAAGGGCCCTACCAGAGATTAAGGAGGGCTTGGCACCACTTCACTTGAGTGTGTCAGCCAGATGGTTGTTGCTTGGGCCCTCGTGATGTTTGGGGAGCACCAGAACAATACCTGGGGGTAGACATGAGAACATTGTGGTCCAGAGGGTTGAATGCCTCTGGAGGGCCTCACACAGATGAGTTATGTGCTCTACTACTGGAGCTCTCTCTGGGGGTCAGACTCCTGGATTGCAGCGGTGCAGTGGGCGGGAAACAGGCTTCTGCTCCCCTGCTGGGGCTGCCGGACCTGTCTGGTGTCTGTTCTACTTTAGCTGCAGGCTGGCTGCAGAGTCATCTACGTTAGCACTCCGGACACTTCCGGAAGAGAGAAGGCAGTGTTCCGTCCGGAATGGGGCTGTCCACAAGGGAAGTGAAAGCCACTGGCAGAGACACAATTAAGAACTGTTTTTGTAGGGTTGCATTTTCTGATAGGAACAGCATTTATTTTTTTTTTTAAATTGTTGTTAATCTACTTCTGGGGGCAGAATCAGGGAGAGTGGGAACAGGGTTCTTTTATCTACCAAAAACATTTCATCAAAGGAATCGGAGGATCCCAGAGAGTTTCTAACAAAGAAAAGTCAATAGTAGTCTCTGTACTCTGGCCCCAAGCAGGCATGCAGCCGTTTCTCCTAAGGGTAGGAGAGGTCATTTTGATGATGTGCGGGTGCCAGCATCCCAAACCTGTTTTTCTTTACCTCTTCCTGGAGTTCAGGAGAATGTGGAGTTTCTAGGAGTGTTTGAGAGGAGTCAGAAATGAATCCAAGTCAAAGGGGAGGGGGTGGTGCAGAACTTGTCCATGGGGAGAATTGGGCCTCTGGGAATGTCCTGAAGGCTGGAGACATGGTTCCTCTTAGGAATCCCCCCACCCCCCCAGACATCTGTTCACTGGACATTGGATTTTAGAGTTTATAGAGGAGAAATGGAAAAGGTGGCAGGAGATGGAGCTAAGCGATTTGAGTGACTTACTTAGGAGTTCGGGACCATGCTCCTCTCTCGTTACAGCATCAGTAACTTCACTACTTAGACGCACTCACTCCTCCTTCAAGGGGCAGCAGTTGCTTCGCCTTCCTTTCGGGCTGTCTCCTTGATCACCGCATGACTGAACTGTGTCAGAACCAGACCCAGTCAAAAGGAGAGAAGTCTACAAAGCTGGTCTTCCTTTCTAAATCCGGTTCACTTCCTTCTGAGGTTCTGCAGATTCCCTGTTCTTCTGGAGCTCCCTGCAAGCCCCCTGTATAGTTTTATGGCTCGCACTGACCTGGTGACGGCACCCAGGCATCAGAGGAAGTGGTCTGGGGTGAAGGAAGGCTCCTTAGAAACAGGCTCAGGCACAGGAGAGCCTAGCAACCCTGCGGTGGGTGGGTGGGGGCGGGGGGAGGGGTTGGGAAAAGGACCAGGGGCACTTTTTTTTTTTAATTCTTTTTCTATTTTAATGAATCACCATGAGATACAATTACAGACTTACAAACTTGCATGATTATGTGTCAGTCATACAATGTTCGAGTACGCATCCCTCCACCAGTGCCCATTCTCCACCACCAATATTCCCAGTATCCTTCTTGCCACCCCCACCCCTTCCCACCCCCTGCCTCTGTGGCAGGCACATTCCATATTGCTCTCAGTCCTTTTGGGTGTTATGGTTTGCAATACAGGTACTAAGCAGCCATCATCTTTGGTCCACGGTCTACTTTCAGCCCGCATCTCCCATCCCAAGCAAGCTCTCCAACCATCATTTTCTTAGTGGCGCAGGGGCATTCTCAGGCTGAATTTCCACCACTCGCAGTGAAGCGGCCCCATCTTTGCACCTGAGCAAGTGGATATGGAGACTAGTTTTCAGCCAGCTGTTTCACCTGAGCAGATCTGCTACAAGGAGACCCAAAGTTCTAGGGAAAAAAAAAGCAGCCAGCAAAACAGAAGCCATTCTATTGGCTAACAGACTCCAGGCCATGGGACCTCAGGAGATAATAACACTTCAGGAGTGTCTCTGAATGTTGAGAGTTCGTTCCGCATTGGGCCTGTTTATCATGGTCAAAGAAGTGATACTGGTTTAGCTTTTTCTCCTTCTCTTTTCCCTTTTGGTTTCTACTCCTCATTCCGCTTCATAGTACTTCTTCAAAATAATAAATAGTAGGGCTAGAAGACTCCATCATGCCCATTTTCCCCAGGGATTTTTGGAATGCTTCCACAGGAAGGGAAGAGATCCTGATTGTGGCCAGGCTTGCGCTCAGATAAAGCAGTCTGTAGCCTAGAGACAAGGGCCAGGAGGATTGCTCCATGATGGGAAGTCTGCCGCAAGTGCTGGGCCAGAGGGCAGTAGGGATAGAGAAGGGACCACTAAGTCAGTGATGGTTGGAGGGATGGCTCGGGATAGGAGAGGGTGAGTGCTGAGAGTAGACAAAGGACCAACACGACAGCCTCTCAGTATCTGTATTGCAAAGCATAATGCCCCAAGTTAGAGAGAGAATAAGAAGGGAAGTGCCATAGAGGTAGGGGGGTGGGGTGGGGTGCAGGAGGTAGGAGGGATACTGGGGACATTGGTGGTGGAAAATGTGCACTGGTGGAGGGATGGGCGTTTAGTCACTGTCTGGCTGAAACTCAGTCAGGAAAGCTTTGTAACTATATCTCAATGGTGATTCAATTAAAAAAAAAAGCATCTCCTATGGAGGAAGCCCAAATACCCATGTTCTCGACCCTCCTTAACCATCCGTTTATGGGGACAAACAGGAAGGATCCTTTTCCCACAATGGGTCTATTTCCCCCCCCCCCCTTGAAATGTGGGTTTTGCGTATACCAACTGTTCAAGTTCCACGTAGCTTGGAGAGAGCAAGCATAGATTTCTTTAGCTTCTTTATGATGTAATTAAATCACCCTTTCCAACTCAAGAGACCTTTGGGAAATGTTCTGAAAATATGTATTTATCTAGCCTTAACTCAGTGAATCACTGTAAGCAGGACTGAAAAGACTGGGGGGGGGGTCACTGGGAGCCACTTAGCATCCACCCCGAGACCTGGCGACAGAAGGCGTTCTGGGGAGAGGAAGAGCAGGGCGGGCTGGAGCAGGGAGATGCGGGAGCCTCTGTTGACAAGAGACGGACCTTTTCTAACCGCCTCCACCCTCAGGGCTTTCTCATTTATGGGGAGGAATTTACTGAAGGGAAAAGTGGCCTGAGTTTGTAGTCAACAGTTTGTGTCTTGAGAATCGTCCCTCAGACAATAACTGAAGTCTCACAGGAGGTACAGAAGGGGCTGACAGTGACTGATTTGTTGAAAAGGTCTTTCTTTTTTCCTGGAAAAATAAACTCAACCGAGACAACTGAAAACAGGGAAGTGCTTTTTCTTCCTCTGTCCCTCCCTCCATCCCTCTGTCCTTTCCTCTCCTCCTCCTCCTTCCTCCTCCTCCTCCTCCTCCTTCCTCCTCCTCCTCCTCCTCCTTCCCTCTCCTCCTCCTCCTCCTCCTCCTCCTCCTCCTCCTCCTCCTCCTCCTCCTCCTCCTCCTCCTCCTCTTCTTCTTCTTCTTCTTCTTCTTCTTCTTCTTCTTCTTCTTCTTCTTCTTCTTCTTCTTCTTCTTCTTCTTCTTCTTCTTCTTCTTCTTCTTCTTCTTCTTCTTCTTCTTCTTCTTCTTCTTCTCTCCCTCCCTCCCTCACTCTTCTTTCTCTCTCTCACTCTCTCCTTCTTTGTTCCCTGATACTGCTCCCTTTGAAGAAAAGATTTTATTAGATCACACCTTTCTTTCAGCCTTGCCTCCATTCCCAGGACGTGTCACTAGTATCATGCAGGTCAAGGCCCTGGATGGGTCCCGGTATGCCTTAGAGTCCTGTCCTCATTCAATGCCTGTTCCTTGTTGCCATCTCAGAAAACCTCCCACCTTCCTGACAAAACTGCCTCCTTTAACTGTTTCACCCTCACACTGCCTTTAAGGTCTTGATAGAATTACGAAGAACATGATCTTGATTCACTGTAGAAAATGAAGAAACTGATAGACACAAAGAACCCCAGAAATTGCCCATAGGCTGGTGACCCATAAGAGAGGCCTGTTGTTAAATTGTTTGTGTTTTGGGGAGCTTCTGGTGGAGAGTGAGGCCCGTATAGTGCAAGATGAAACCAGCAGGACTAGCAACCACACATAGCACAGGAGCAGAGGGTGTGTGTGTTGGGGGTGGGGGTGGGGGCTGTTGCAATTTTATTTGGGAGCCACAAAGATGTGTGAAGATGCTGTGATGAACATGTAAACAGTGCTGTTCTGAACAGAAGTGCAGAGATTGCTTCAACACAGTATTTGTTTTTAATTAGTGAATCACTGTGATGTACAGTTACAGACTTATAAAATTCTGTGCTTGCATTTCAGTCATGTAATGGTAGCCATCCCTCCACCAGTGCTCATTTTCCACTGCCAATGGTCCCAGCATCCCTCCCAGCATCCCCACCCTGTTCCCCCTCCCCTTACCCTGCCTTTGTGGAAGGGCATTCCTTTTTGCTCTCTCTCTCCTTTTGGGTGTTGTGGTTTGCAATAGAGGTATTAAATGGCTATCATTTTGGTCTATAGTCTGTTTTCAGGGTACGTCTCCCATCCCGAGTGGATCTTCCTAGCACCATTTACTTGGTGATCCCTTCTCTGACTGAACTGCCTTTTCCTCCAGAATGTGAGGCCAGCTTCTAACCTGTGGAGTAATCCTCCCAGTACTTATCTTTAACAATCTTGGGTGTTAGTCTCCCATTCTGTTACTTTATATTCCACAAATGAGTGCAATTTTTTCACATCGGTCCCTCTCTTTCTGACTCACTTCACTTCACGTGATCCTTTCCATGTTGATCCATCTATATGCAAATTTCATGACTTCTTTTTTTCTAAAAGCTGCATAGTATTCCACAACACAGAATTTTTTGTTTCCTATTGCATTGTCTCTCAAAAGATGTGACAAACTCACAGATAAATACCAAAATGTTGATGAATTAGGAATCTTATTATTCCTGTCAGATAAAAAGTTTACAAAAAACTTCAACCCAGGGACTGTGGAGGTGAATCAAGTAATAAAGCACATTACTTGCATGTGATTTGATTTCTGGAACCACATGCTACACATTTCCTCAACGTAGCACCATTGAGCTTGGCACTGGTAGCCCGTGAGCAGTGCCGGGAACTTCCTACAATAGTAGCACTGTCCTCCTACCCCCACCCAAATGAAAATGTTCAACCTATACAAAAGTGTAGAATGTGTGCCTACAGAAGACCCCTCAACGCCTCCAACTTCCCCAGTAGTAAGCTCAAGAAAAATCTTTGCTACCACTCTATGTTACTTCAGACCTATCTCAGATTTTCAAGGAGCATTCCCATTATCTTTGTTCAATGAACTCCAAAGAATTCATCTTTTTTTTTTTTAAATTTAAATTTTATTGAATCACCATGTGGAGGGTTACATAGTTCTCAGGATTATGTCAGTTATACAATACTCAAACACCCTTCCCTTCACCCGTGCCCATATTCCATCACCAACCACCCCATTATACCTCCCGCCCCCTCCCGACCCCCCCCTCCCCACCCTTGTAAGTGATAAGTTTCACTTCGTTTACGCTTTATCTTGGTTACAGTCCATGTTTCAACACATAACTCACTATTGTTGCTAGGGTTTCCGCCCCAAAAAGAAAAGACAGTCCCACTGTCAAGGAAGCATTTGATGGCTCTCCATTGCTGAGAATGTAGAGATATTAAGTCCTGCTGTTTGTTACATAACTTTCCAAAGAATTCATCTTTAAGTGACATGTCTGTGGGGGCTACTGACGTTTTACCTGTGAGGGAACAACAGTTTCAACAGGTGCTTATTTTTGAGCCATCATCAAGCATATAAAGAAATTCTGCTCTTGCACTGAATGTTCCTCATTGGGAGGAATACGAGGCACATAATGCTTCAAGGAAGAAAAGTGCTGCTATAAAGACCAGCATGATTTGCTGAGGGATTTGGAATAGTATGTTAAGTAGAGATCAAAGCATCTTTTTTTAGAGGAGGTGTTCAGCTTGAGAGAATGTCAAACAGAATCACCTCCCACTTTTAATGATACTCAAGATCAGATTACGTGCGGGAGGAGTCGGCTTCCTGAAGAACCCAGGTCCCCAAAATGCTGAGCGTGATGCTGAAGGGTAGTGCTTCAAAAGGCAGTCTTTATTTTTTTTCTTTAGGCGACATAATTAAATGATAATAGTACCATGCAGCACAGTTTTATGAAGCAATAATCCAGTTCCCAAATGGGTAAACTATAAACCTGATGGCCAAGTCATTTATCCCAATGAGGGAACCTGATTATTGCCGGAGAAAGCAGGGGATTGCCCTGTTCTAATGATTTTGCTACACAAGCTTAAATAGGTCTATGACACTCTGTGGATTCTTACCCTGGGAAAGGAATCAGAAACTTTGAAAGTAGAAGAAAGAAAAGGCGAGAGAGTATGAATTTGGGCAGAGCTGAGGGCACCGTGAGAATTCACACAGGAGACTAGAGACTAGGAATCACCTGATGAGGTATGGGTAAACTTAGTAAAATTAATTTCAGACAAACAATCAGAGCACAGTTCCTTATACTTCCTCACTTGGAAAGCAAGAAACTTTTTTCTAAGGCAAACTGAGAGAAGGGAAAGGAATGATTAATTTTGGGGCTCCAAGTGTGTGTGTCGGCATTTTTACAGATCTTATTTATTCCTCACTGCAACCCTCTCAAGCGAGGATTACCCTCTAGATGCTATGGATGAGGAGAAAGAGGGAGGCTCAGAGAAACCCAGATGCTCACTCTGGAACCCAGATCTCATGTGTTGAAGTCAAGACTCAAAACCACTCCTTTGCCCGCTGTCTTTTTTCTCATGGGGAGTGTTTGGAGAAAGAGCTCGGCTGAAATCTGACCTGGTACTGGATGGATGTTCTCCAGGGTCCACTTAGTGGTTCCTGATTACAAAACATTCTCATACTCTGGGAAGTAAAGAAAAATTGCTGAACACATTCCCCCCACCCCCACCCCCACCCCCAGTGGAATCTTTGGAGCCAGGAAGGCAGCCTCTGATTTCTCACAAAGCCTCTCTCTGTCCTCTCCTCCCCTGGCCACGTAATTTTTCCCTGCAAAGCACTTATTTCAGTCTACCAAGCACCTAGAAAATTGCCAGGCACACGAAAAGATAATGGTTAAGTATTGTGCAGTGAGTGGAAATATCACCTGTCCACTGTTTCCGGGCATTTTGAGAGAGCAGTGTTCTGTTATATTGCCATATCCTTTGGGATTAGGCTCCAGTGTTCACTCCTTGCTTCTTCATCTCATCCAAGTCATTTTAAACCTCTCTTTCCAGTGTTTATTGTTCAGACCATTCATGTGGCTAAGAACTGACACGCTGTGGTTTTTCTTCTTGGCTTGGTATGCAAGAACATTACCTTTCTGTTTGGAGTAAAGTCTATGGACCATGTCTTATCATTCTTGCATCCTCTGTGACACCTCGCACAGCATTCCATTTGAAGGTGCTCAGGAGAATGTTGAATATCCTAAATGAATTTGAGGAGGCAGAGGGCATAGTGGTAGGAGCATGGGGCTTCAAGAGAAATAAAACCGTATGGGAAACTCGGCTTGGCTTCTTGCTCTCATTTGGGAAAGTTCTTATTTCTGAATGACATCTTCGTCATCTGAGATGGGTAGGCAGCAAAAGCAGCAACGTACAGGGTGGTGTAAGGCTTAAAGAAGAGTGAGCTTGGCAGGTATTGGCACTGATCTCTCTGTGTGTGGCAAAGTCTCAGAGCTCCAGGAAGGGAGGTAGAAATCAAATGGGGGGCTGACCTCAATTTTTCTTATACAAGAGGGGTATGACCAGGGAGAACGGGGTACAGGGACATTGTTGAACTAGATCCAAACAGTGATAATCCCTAATTGTCTGGATCACTAGGTTCAAGCTGTTAAAAAAATAAAATTATATATATATTCATATATATATATGTTTGGGCTATACCTGGTGATGCTCAGGGATTACTCCTGGCTCTGGGCTCAGGGATCACTCTTGGTGGTGCTTGGGGACCATAAGGCATCAATGCTGGTGATGTAACCCAGGTCAGCCTCATTCAAGGCAAGCAGCCTACCTGTTGTAATTATATCTCTGCCGCCCTAAAACAATTGCTATTTACCCTCTTCCCTTGGTTTTGAGATGTTAGTAGTCCCACTGTTTTCTCTCCCTTACTTGGCAACAACACATTAGACTCATGCCTGGTGTATTTCTTCAGTTTTCAAGTTTCTGAGAAACTACAGTCTACAACTAATTATTCCCTACAGAGAATGAGGAATTTCATCCAGGAACATCCTGCCCCACCCTCCACTCCCCCCTCCCAAACAAGGAAAAGAAAGTAAGAGCACAGTACAGCAGAAAGAAAAAAAAAGAAAAAAGGAGAGAAAGCAATTATTTATTGAGTGCCTCCCACGTACCAAGTATTTATTGAGAAATGTACCACACTGTGTTTTGTGAGCAAAAGTAGGACATTCTAGTGGAGGAAAAAGGCAATAAAGAAACAAATATTATATTTAGTGTCAGGTAGATAGGTAATAGCTAGAAGAAAAGTAGGGCAAAGGGAATAGAAAGTGATGAGTACTGTTTTATGAGTACTACTTTATTTTTTATTTTTCTAGTTTTATTGAGATATAATTGACTTGCGTTACTATGCAACTTTGAGGCGCACAGCATGAGGGAGTACTTATTTTTGGTAGCGGAGTTCAGGGTGTCCTTTTTTTGATAAGGCAACATTGAGCTATGATGTGCCGAGGGAGTGATTTGTGGCAATACCTCAGGGAAGGACACTCCAGAGAGAGGAAGGAAGACAGCCAGTGTGGAGAGCTGTTCAACATGACTCTTGTGACCAAGGATCCTCTAGAAGAGGGAATCTCACAGAATCAGCATGGGTGACAGGAGCTGGGACAAAGAGGTGAACCAGATCTACAGGATCTGGTAGGCAGAACTGCTCCTATCCCGTTGGAGGCCCTACCCCTCTCCATCCTGGGATGCAAACTTTCTTAGCAGGTGCACAGACCTCTGTTGTTGGTGAGACAGCCCACAGTGCAGTTTCTAGTCAGACCCGTAACAGTCTCCCCTGTACCCTACCCTGGTCAGACCCCAGGGGAAGACTTGCCCACACCTTCTATCCTTAGAACAAATTTCATGGCATCCAGAAGCTCTTGTGACGGTAGCCTGTGGTGTTCCTGACTCTGGGAGCAGAGTTCGAGTGTGGGGGAGATTTGTAGGCTGAGGTAGGCTGGGGAAAGGAAAGACTAATTGGATACATTATTCCTCCCTCATATCTGAAGGGCTCTGCACGGTGAAGTGCAAAATTATTTCCCGGGGAAGTCAAGCATCTCTTTTCTTGCTTCCTCTCGTATTTCAAAACCTGCCTCTGCAAGTGCTCACCAATACAGTTGGGCTTGATGACTGAGAACAGTTTGACAGTTCCTACATTTTCGTGTGATTCTTATATATATATGTGTGTGTGTGTGTGTGTGTATTTTTGTGTAGACCTAGTCATAAAAAGTGTGAAGTATGGTGATGCTGAGTCTTCACATTGTCGACTGCATGACTTTCCATGCTTGAGTTATACAGTTACATTTTAATAATAGTATTTAATAAGTGAAAAATAAATACATTTCAGTTTAATTTAGATAATTTGAAAATGTCGACATAATTTATTTACATAATTTCTCTTTTGCCTATAATTTTAGCAGATAATTTTCAATATTTTAGAATAGGTGGTGGTTTGCAATTAGGAAAAATAATTCTTAATATTTTAATGTTTATACTTAAAGTTTTAGGTGAAAAATTCTAATTTTAATAGACTGAACATTCCCTTTAATTCTACATAGATCATTGATGTCAATATAAGATAAATCATATGAAAACCTTGGTTATAATAACCTAAGTATTAACTTTGATGAAAATAAGCAAGAAAAATTGTGGCAAAAATGGATAATAACTTATTTAAGTTAATTTTATTATTCATTCAAATATGGCTAGTTCATTAACAAAGCAGTCAAAATGGCAATATTGACAGAAATTAATAATCTTTAATATCTTGTCACCTTTCAGTAAGACCAGAGGTTTATGCTCTGAAGACATAGAAAACTCATAGATTTACAAATATTTTAGATGATATCACTTCTTGTATTCTTCTGGTGGATAAAAAAATTTTGTTTTTTAACTAATGTGGTGAACTTTTTGCAACATATAAATATCAAATTGTTGTTATGCACCTGAAACTAATGTCATATGTCAAATGTATCTCAAAAATAAATCATAAGTAAGACAAAAATTTTTTTTCGTTTTTGTTTTTGGGCTACACCCAGTAATACTCAAGGATTACTCCTGACTCTGCACTCAGGAATCACTCCTAATGGTGCTTGGGGGACCCTATGGGGTGCTGGGGATTGAACCTTGGCAGGCTCTGTGCAAGGCAAGTGCCCTCACTCCAGCCAAAGCAAAATATTTTTTAACAGTTGTCAGGCTTTAAATGTTCAGTGATTTAAAGGTATGGCCCCTGGCCCTTCATTTGAGTCCTTGCTGTGACCCCTGCAAGTGTTAGCAGAGGCCAATCTGTGAATGGTGCTTAGAATCTTGTTTCCGTGTTTCATGGGGGGTTGTTGGAGGGTTGTGAGCAGGGAGGAGGTTTTACCCGATTTACTGCTCTGGATGCAGGGAGAGCAGAGGAGAGTGGGGACAGGGATGCTCGTTCACAGACCACTGCAACAGTGCGAGCAGCTTGTTGGGATTCGGGCAGGGGTATCACTGGGAGAGGTGCTCTAGTGCTTCTAGGTCCAGACAGAGGGGCTGCTTACAGACCTGTATAGGATGTGAAGGGAAAGATTTGTGCATTTTGCTAGATCCAAACAGTGATAACCCCCAGCTGTCTGGATCACTAGTAAAGGCCAATGGATTTTTTGTTTATTTGTTTTTGCAAAGGCCAAAGGACTCCAAGGTTTCTACCTGAGTGGCTGGGGGTGGCTGTGGTATTTCCTTCTTGTTCTTAGGCACTGTATCACAGGTTGCTGAACCTAGATAACCTAGGGAAGGTTTTGTAGCCACGATGCCTAGCACTTAGTCAATAAATACTGTTTTCTTATTATCATCTCATTTACTCCTCTATTGAGACTTGCAAGACGCCAGTCTTAACATTACAGTTTTTTCCCCCTCTTAGAGAAAGAAAAAGGGTTCGGCAGTTGAATAATATGGTCAAGCTCATACAGCTAAGGAATGGCAATGTAAAAAGCCAGCTTAGAACTACAGATTCTCTCTGAGGGGCAGAGGGCCACTGGGTTTAGTTAGATGAGGAGAAGAATTAGTATTTGCCAAGTGTGGTTTGGGAATCTGAAATTTATTTATTTATTAATTATTTGTTGTTGTTATTTTGGGGAACCTGTAATTTAAACGTTGGTATCTGCAAGGGTGTTTTTGGAAGAGGAATGGGTAAAATGCACTGCCATGGTGGACAGGAACCAGAATTTCTTCATTCTGGGCTGGAGAGATAATACAGGACTTATGGTACTTTACCTTGCACATGGCTGGCTCTGGTTGATCCCTGGCACCCCGTAGGGTCTCCCAAGCAGTACCAGGAGTGAGCCCTGACCACAATGCCACAAGTGGCATCTGAAAACTTCTGGATATAGTCCAAATCCTAACTCTCCTCTCCACTCTACCCCCCAGAAAGAGTTTCTGCACCCACGAAAGAGTGAATTAAGTGATGAGGTCAAGTTATCAGGAAACTGGGAAACTTTCATCCAACATCAGCTGGGAGTCAGAGCAAGAGTAATACAGGGGTAGGGCACTTGTCTTGTATGTGGCAGACCTGGGTTTGAACCCTGGCACCACATATGGTTCCCCAAGCACTGCCAAAAGTGATCCTTGAGCACAGAGCCAGGAGTAAGGCCTCAACACAACTGGGTGTGGCCCAGAACACAAACAAACAACCTCACCACCCCCACCAGAACTAGAGAACAGTCAGTTCAGATAATTGCTTTGTTCTGTTCATATCTTGATTTCATGAGTAATGGTCATTAACAACATCTAATAATAGCAGCCCCAGAAGTCCACTGATGTTACATCCAGGCACTACTCTAGACCTTCACTTATTTCATTTCCTATTTAATTTTCACAACAGTAGTGTAAATTATCCTTAGTTCACAAACTAGGAAACTGAGGAACACTCTGGTTGAGTAATTTACCCAAGGGTCCAATGAGGGGTTGAGCCAGAGTGCAGAACCACTCATCAGAACTCACCTAACTCCCAGTTTAATATCTTTATTTTATAGATCTAAAATGAAAGCTCAGAGAGGTCAGCCCATTTGCATAAGATCACACAGTCATTGAGGACAGAACCCAGACCCTTGACCAGTAGCTCACATGTCTTTCACTGTCCCAGATCAAAAGGAGTGTTTCTGCTTTGCCCACTGACGGTTTGGTCCATTTAGGGAATGGACCCCAGATCATATTTGGTCTTGGTGTTGAAAGACAGCTTCTCTCTCAGTCTTATTTTATGAAACAAGACAGGGAACTCATTCACGGTTCTCTGCTTGCTTTCCATGTGCAACCAACACCGGACTCCTGCGAATCAGCTAGTTCCCAAAGTTCTTCAATCTCTGGAGTTATAAGGAATTGCGATAGAGTCAGGTTTCTTCCAGCCCTATGTCACGATAAAGCTGTAGGAGAAAGCCCTCCCCGCCCCAAGGGACCCGGTCCCAGCAGCTGACCTCCACTACCCAACTGCCGCCATGCTCCAGGCCACTTTCCACACGCTTAGGCCGAGCCTCACGCATGAGCGAAGTCCCACGGAACCCAGGTAATGTGGAACTTTGTGATCTTGGACTCTGGGCTCAAGGAGAAGAGATCCTCTGCCTGCTTCCCCCAGTCTCTGGCGACCTAGGAGTCACACTCATAAGCCACCTCCTGCCGGGTGCCAAATAATCTCCTCATCGGCCTCCCTCCAGAGCTCATGGCTGCTTCTCCTGGAAGGGAGCATAATATGAGGCCCTCATAACCATGCCACTGGACTCTGCACCAGGCTGTTTTCACTCGGCGCACTCCAGAGGGGGATAGGTGAGAGCCCTCTCACCCCAAGGGACCCAGCCCTGGCAGCTGACCTCCACTACCCAACTGCTGCCATGCTCCAGGCCACTTTCCACATGCTCGGGCCAAGCCTCATGCATGAGTGAACATGTTTCTGGGCCACGCGGCCACGACACATCATCATAGAGGGAAATAAATATATATGCCTCTCGGAGAGCCTGGCAGGCTACCGAGAGTATCCTGCCCACAAAGCAGAGCCTGGAAAGTTTCCCGTGGCATATTTGATATGCCCCAAACAGTAACAATAACAGGTCTCATTTCCCTGACCCTGAAAGAGCCTCCAATCATTGGGAAAGATGAGTAAGGAGAGGCTGCTAAAATCTCAGGACTGGGATGAATGGAGATGTTACTGGTGCCCGCACGAGTAAATTGATGAACAACAGGATGACAGTTATACAGCAATGGGTTTCTTCCAGCCCTTTTCTCGGTGTCACGCTAAAGCTATAGGAGAAAGGGATTGCCAGCATCAAGGCAAGGGAGGAAGTTCATTTCAGATGGCTCCAGAATGAAAGCCTCACAACTCAGCCTGGATTCCTTGGGCTTAGAGAGATGCTTTTATCTCTTTAGCAGTCGGAAGAAAGATGGAAAGATGGCTTGGAGAGAATAGGACTCAACTGGAATGGAAGAGTCAGGATAAATCTCTGACACACAGGGTCTCCAATCCTCAGAGAATTCACAAATTCCATTCCTTAGTTTCTTCCTATGCCAAGTTAATTTTTGAAAGGGCCAAGAAACGATTCCCTAAATATCATTTTAAAATAATTTATTAGTTGTTTAGAATAACAATAAACAACCTTTGCTTCCTCCCAGCACCCCCCATTTCACACTACTGGCATTTCTTACCGAGTCAGTCCTCTTGTCATTCTTTGCTTTCACAGTGGTGAGTTTCAGCAAGCTAATATTTGGTATAAGTGCTACATCTCTGTAAAATAATACCCATTGTGCTTGGACTTATGAGCAAAGGGTCTTTGTTTTAGATAAGAGAGCCACGGCCCTAACTCATTCCCAGGAGACAAGGGTGAAATCCCTTTTTTGTTTGTTTTTGTTTTTTTCTCGGAGCTTTCGGATCCTACCTGGCAGTATTCAGGGCGTACTCCTGGCTCTACACTCAGTAATGACTCCTAGTGGTGTTTAGGGGACCATATGGGATGCCAGAGGTCAAACCTGGGTTGGCTGTGTGCAAGGCAAGCGCGTTATCTGCTGTATTCTCTCTCCTGCCCTGCAGATGCTTTTTACTATTAACGATGTCAAGCAAAAGACTCATTCTTGGGTCTTTGTCCTCAGTGAGCCACATGGAGACGGTGCTGTCTCTTGCCTATGGAAAGGGTAGGTCTTACCCACTAAAAAATTGAATTTCAAATAAAAAAAAATGCCAGAGCTTCACATTTGCTTCCTAAAGCCCCAGTGGCTGTGATTGCATTCATGGGACATAAGATGGGGCTAAAAACTCTCCAAAGCCGTTATTCTAGGTGTCGAAACTCACTAGCGCCGATCACAGCAGGGACCACAGACGTCACACCTGGAATCTGGAATGAGCATTATAAAATTGGCAGGGCTGAAAAGGCATTAGTAAACATTATTAAGAATTCCTTGCAGGCAATTAGACTCCAACAATATCTTCGGAGAGGGTGTTTCCCCTCCCCCCACCCTTTCTCTTGCATCTTTATTTCTATCTTGCTAATGAGAGAGTAATGAGCCACATACTTGTTACCTAGAAGGAATATCTCGGCAAAGCTCTAGTGAACTTAAAAACAGTATTTACAAACTGATTATTGTTCGCATTCATTATAAATTTTAAATTAGAAGGAATTGTAATAAAGGGAGAGCCAGGAAACGAGCTGTTCCTTACGCAGAGATTTCATGGTCCCTTAAATGGTGAAACGCTCCGATTTCTGTCACCGATGAACTGGCAAGGGGCAATGTTCCTGGCCTCGGTGAGACAATGCGTTTCCTAGGTCTGGCTCTCTTCATCTCTCCTGTTCATTTTAGAAAAATGCCATTGTTCCAACGCGCATCAAAGCAACCGTATCTCCTATGCAGGGCCCAGAGGTTGATTCTGCGTTGACAGCACATCAGACTTTTGCTCACCCTCCACTCTCTCTCGCACCCCAGCTCTTGCTCTGCTTAGTCATTTTCTTTTCCACAGTCCCTCTCCAAAAGGAGGGAGAAAATTCGGGTAATGAGATTAACAACAGCCGGCCCTTGATTCTGACTGTGACCCCCGGCTCAGTTCCTTTGCTGGGGCCTCCCTTTGCTCCTCCTGGCAGATCCAGGGGGGCGCCTGTGTCCTCCTGGCTCCCTTAGAAGCTCCTCCTCAGTCCCACCGTCATTTAGAGGGTTCCAGAAAACATGGTCTTCTTTTCTTGCTTTCTGCTGACTCCACCTTTCATTTCTCATATTCCGCCCCCTCCTCCCCCAGACGTTTGGCCAAGAAATACAACACTGCCTTCTATAATATAATTTCTTCTATAAAGAAGTTCTCCTCTAGATAAAGGACCAAACAGGATAACCTCTCAGTACCTGTATTGCAAACCATAATGCCACAAAAGCAGAGAGAGTATGGGGGAAATTGCCTGCCATGGAGGCAGGGGGAGGGTGGGAAAGGGGGGTATACTGGGGACACTGGTGGTGGGGAAGGTGCACTGGTGGAGGGATGGGTGTTTGATCATTGTGTGATTGTAACTCAGACATGAAAGCTTGTGATTGTATCTCATGGTGATTCAATTAAAAAAAAAGAAAGAAGTTCTCTTCTCCCGCTATGTGTTTCTTTTGTTTCAGTTTGTTGTTCCTACTGGCCTGTGGAGGTCTGTGTTTCCCTAGAAAAGTCAGTATCCTCAGGCCAGGCGTGCATACATGTGAGCCCAGGGGAGCCTGGCGCCTGTCCCGTTTCCTGAGTGCTTCTGATGAACAGTGGTGACGGTTCCGGGGCACCGGGTCTCTCTTCAGGGTGGGATTCAGACATTTGTGTGCTAAGCCCTCCGTGTGATTCTGAAGCTTGCTGAAGTCTGAGAACCATTGACCTTGCCAGGCACGGGGCTGAGTGATTTACTTGCATTATTCCCATTGATTCTCATGACAGGTGAAGAAATGGAGACTTAGAGAGGTTAAGAAAATGGATTAAGTAGGGGTTTTAACCTGGTAGGTCAGACTTTGGAACTCCTGCTCAAGTGTCATTTGTACTGAAGCAAATCCTCTTACAACACCAGTGCCGTTGTGTCATTCCTCGAACATGAGTGGATTTATTTCAAAAAACTTCCCACCCTGGGGATACCGGTGGAAGGAAGCACTCTCCACGGATGGGTGTGGTGTTGGAAAGATATAGGCATGAAAGGTATAATTAAAGGTATTGTGAATCCTGGAACGCAGTTAAAAATGGTAAAAACCAATCAAACAAATGAAAACAAACTTTCCATCTCTTTAGGAATGTGCTGATGGGCAGAAGAAGTTGAAAGAGGCTCAAGAGGCTAGAACGGGACTTTGGGCCCTCAACATTGTGTTCCTATATCCAGGAATTTAATCACTGGTCACTGTCACTGTCATCCCATTGCTCATCGATTTGCTCGAGCGGGCACCAGTAACGTCTCCATTGTGAGACTTGTTGTGACTATTTTTGGCATTTCGAATATGCCATGGGTAGCTTGCCAGGCTCTGCCGTGCGGGCAAGATACTCTCAGTAGCTTGCCAGGCTCTCCGAGAGGGGCGGAGGAATCGAACCCGGGTCAGCCGCATGCAAGGCAAATGCCCTACCACTGTTCTATTGCTCCAGCCCACCCAGGAATTTAATGAGCCACATTAATGAGGGTGGGGTTTGGGGGGTGGTGACCAAGGAAAGAGAAGGGATGGTTAGGAGACTGAGAAAGGAAGGCTGAACCCCAAAACTAAATACAAGTAGAAGATCAACTTGTATTCGAAGTATGATAAAGTCTCCTTTTCATCTGTCATCTCTGACTGTAGCTGTGTGTTCACACGCATGGATTGATTGGGGGTGGTTGTTTCTCAGGACTGTGAACCATCATCACCGAAGGGTAGGCAGGGACTGCTCTGTTTTACAGTTCCATACTGGAAATATACTCGTTAGAGATTATGGAGACTCTGAGTGAGTCGGGAAGAGGTGGAAAGCATTCATTCACTTCAGAGAATAATAAAAATAACTGATCTCCTACATGATAGAGTATCACTTGTATCACTTGTCATCCCATTGCTTATCGATTTGTTCGAGCAGCCGCCAGTAACGTCTCCATTTGTCTCTGTCTCATGCTAGTATAGCCCAATGGCATCTGCTCGCTCCAGGAACACAAAAAGCCTCAAACTGTTCATTCAGGGTCTTGACGAAGAAGTCTGACCATCTCGGGGCTGGAGCGATAGCACAGCGGGTAGGGCATTTGCCTTGCACGCGGCCAACCCGGGTTCAAATCCCAGCATCCCATATGGTCCCCTGAGCACGGCCAGGGGTAATTCCTGAGTGCAGAGCCAGGAGTAACCCCTGTGCATCGTCAGGTGTGACCCAAAAAGCAAAAAAAAAAAAAAAAAGAAGAAGTCTGACCATCTCATAGGTGGGCAGCCAAGTAGTCTCTTGATGTCCCGTGGAATCCAGTCGGTAACAGCTCTAGTCCAGAGGTCGTCTCCAAATTGCATTGTGTCCAGTCCATCTGAACGCTATTCGGGTCTCCCAAAGAGGAATCGAAAGAGCTATGCTTGGAATATCACATTTTACTCAAGTGAGAGAAGGAATCTGGAATTCCAACCTCTGTTGATGATCGAGAATCGGGGACGCTGTCTTGTGTGTTAAGGCGTCAAAAATCAGATGGGCCAGACACACGATAGAGTAGAGGATACAAATTTAGAGCAAATCTTTCAGAGCTTCATAAGATCTGATCTCAATCTTGACTTGACCTCTGAGCACATATGATCTTGGATGCATCTTACTTCTGCCATTCATTCAGTGGCAATAATGCTATCTATTCTCCAGAGCTAGTGTGAGTATTCAGTGTAATGCTGCTAGGAAGATAGATGCTTAAACGGTAGTGGATGTGACTATGTGCCTGTTTCTTGGGATACAATAGATTTTTTGTGTGTGTTTCAGGGATGTTATAGAAAGGCTTCACAATAGGAGTTCACAAGGGTCCAACTTGGAGGACAGTTAGTGGGAGGGTGCTGGGAAAGGTAAGGGAGGCAAGTGATGACAGGGGAGAAGATGCTGACAAGGAATTTCCATTTGACAGGAAGCATTTAGCCCTGGGTCTAGTATGGAAATGGCCCTAGGACGTATCCAGATTTAAGAGGAGTGAGTACTAGGAACTCCCAGTTATATTGCAGAGGCAAGGGACTAGGCTAGGAGGTGGACTTACTTCAATTAGGGCGTCTGAATTTCAGGTGAATCTAGCTAGGGAAAAGGTAAAGTTACAAATCAGAAATCAGTCAAAATTAGAAACAAATGCAGCACACACTAGCACACTAAAATTAGATTTTACATTTGCATGGCTAATGTTAGTTTAGACTAGAATAGTCATTACCATTCTGCCAAGCAGGCCAGAGCTTACACCACGGGCTGGGTGAAGAGAAACTTGGTAAGGCTTAGGAGAAAAAGATGGCTTTTACAGAGGAGGAGTTACACAAGGAGAGAGGGCAGGTAGAGAAAGCAAGGGCCAGATATAAAATATCAGCATCAAGAAGGTTTCCTTTAATCACATTATTTAGCTTTGTGGAACTACCTTCCCTACAGCCCATAACCATTCATAGCCTTGTTCCCACCACAACCATTCTATTTGCTAAATGGGAATAATTGTGGTGTCTGCTTTACCATGTTGTTATTGGGATTAGATAAAACGATTAATATAGGACGCCTGATGCTAAGTAAGTATTTACATATTTATCATAGTAGTGAGGAGTGCTTGGGATATTCAGTTAGAAGAGGGGTTTGGAAACAGATTCTGACAACAATGAAGATAAAGTAGGGAGGAGAACAAAAAGAGTTGCCCTATTTGGTATTTTTTGGCTCAGTTTTGGAATTAGCAAATTCCAAAGCTACAAGTGGGACATTCGTTGCGGTGTTCTTTCTCCTATCACAGACTTACTCTCTAATTATGGTGCTTGAAAGAAAGACCTCTGTTCCCCCCCTGCACTGTGCCTGGAGCACTAGACAGCCATCTGGCCTCACTTTGTCTCAGTGAATTCCTAACGCAAGACACCATGTTCTTGGTGTGAGATCTTAGACCTCCGCAGAGGATTAAGCTGAAACATCCTGTCCCTCTGGTTCAGAGAGGAGATCTTTCTGTGCATTTCTAAAGAAGTTGGCAGTGCTTATTGGAAATACTGCTGAGTGGACAAAGTCTGACCAGGTCTAGGAATACACTCGCTGAACACTCCCTCGGGAAAAACTATCTTGCTTACGATCCTAGGCTTTACTAGAATTATGCTAAGGTGTCACTGCCCCTTAGTCACATCCAGCATTCTCTAGCAGTGTGCTCTGAAGCTTTTTATTGTCATCTTCATTAGGACCCAGGGCTATTCTTTTACCACTCCTTCCACAGAGTCTCTTTCAGAAATCAGATCTCCTTAACTGTTACCACAACTCACTGATTTCTACCCATATATCCACTCCTCTACTTATCTATCCCCTATCTATCTGCCTGCCCTTCTATCCATTCATCTATTCATTCACCCACCCACCCACCCATCCGTCCACCTGTCCATCCATCCATCTGTCCACCCACACACTCATCCACCCACCCATCCATCATTCATTCATCATTTAGTCATCCAGATATCCCATGCATTCATTTAGCATTTGTGCTTACTTCACATTATAGATTATGCCTGGTTCTGAACAATCCTCATTCATGACCTCCATTACTAGTCTAAATGCACTTGCTAAATTCTCCGAAACCCTGATATCTTTCAGTCTCTTGAACACTTGGTAGATTTATGGATTTCATAAATTCGGTCTTTTCATGTTTTATGTTTATATTGACTGACAATCTCACATTGGTGCCTTTAATTTTAAGGGGTGAGGATTCTTGAGACATGAATGAAATGCTGAGTTTTGGAAACATGATGATTTTACGTCTTGAGAATGTGTTCTAACAATTGGTAGCCTGGTCTTTGCTCCCAATTGACAGGGGATAAAAATGTGCTTTAAAAAATGGGATTCGAATGATACTACAGTGGGTAAGGCTCTTGCTTTGCATGTGGCTGACCTGGGTTCCATCCCCAGCACCCTGTATGGTCCCCTGAGCTCCACCAGGAGAGATCTTTGAGTGGAGATGCCAGGTGTGGCCCCAACACAAAACAAAACATGCTAGAAACTTCTGGAGTTTAGATGACTATGTCCCTTCTCACAATCATCAAACTTAAATCCCAGGCAAAGGGACTAATCTCTTTCATGAAGGAAGCAAAATGACCAACAGAGAAATCCAAAATCACTATTTTCTGTCATGAGGGAATATAAAGCAACTTGCTGTCTTGGCATCCAAACCACTTTGTTCACACACACACACACACACACATATATATACATATACATACATATATATACATATAATATACATATATATGTATATTATATGTATATATATATATTATCACTGTCACTTTCATCCTGTTGCTCATCGATTTGCTCGAGCGGGCACCAGTAAGTCTCCATTGTGAGAGTTGTTGTTACTGTTTTTGGCATATCGAATACACCATGGGTAGCTTGCCAGGCTCTACCATGCAGGTGAGATACTCTCAGTAGCTTGCCTGGCTCTCCTAGAGTGGCAGAAGAATCAAACCTGGGTTGGCCGCATGCAAGGCAAACGCCCTACTCGTGCACTGTTGCTCCAGCCCATATATATTATATGTATATATATTTGTATATTTACCCATATTTGTAAATCATGAGTTCCAACTCTAGTTTGTGTCTAGGAACCCTGATAACTCTTAGATACTTAAATATTTAAGTTCTTAAATACTGTTGTTAGCCATTGATTCTTGCTTCATGCCCTAGTATCCTATTCCTATTTATTTTGAACAAAAACATTTCTATTATATGGGAGAGATTAAATCTCTGCTAAATTACCCTAAGGGGCCATTGAATTTTGAGTACCTGTCTATTCTGACCCATCTTGCCATATCTCTGTTCTTCCAACATGCAGAACTTTCTAGAGAGTATGATCTCTGTATGCGACAGAGTTGCCCAGCTCTGGTCTGGTCACACCTCTTGATGGGATTTGGACTCAGTTCCCAGTGTGGCCATCCCACCTGTTCCCTGGTTTTCCCGTTCCATTTGCGGTTCTCATAAACATGGTAAGCAATTAGGCCATTCAGTGGTGGCACATGGTAGTGTAAAATTATGGAATTTAGGATTTTAATGAGTTCAGGTGCCATACAAAAGAACTCTCCCTACTCTCCCCCCACTGCTTGTCCATAAAATTATATAGCTTTAGAATTGGGGCTTTATGCAGCCTGAGCGAAGACATTTTATTTAAAAAAAAAAAAAGAGCAGAGTGGTGGGGGTGGGGGGAAGAACTAACACAATTATATGCAGATTCGTTCGTAAATCAGGCACCGCAGCAGCTGGGCGGCACATGTTGGTGATCTTGAGTTTGTTTCTGGAACTTGAAAGATAAACATGAACCTGTTTCCACGGAGGAAAATCTGTTCACAGCAAGGAGCTGACCCTGGGCTTTAAACAGGGAGGATGGCGAGGTGGCCTGCTGTGCCCTGCTCAGTGTTGCTGTTTGGTAGGCGAGGGTCACATAACGAAGAGACCAAAGGATGAGGAGCCGTTTCCCTCGGGCCACAGGAATCAGCAGCCTGTCCCCAACAGTAGGCGAGACTTGACTCTCCCCCTCGGTATCCGAGGGCCCAATTAGCTAGGTCACTGCAGAGGCCACATTTCTCATCTGTGTTCTCAGAGGTGAAGAGATCTTTTGCCTTCGAACTAAATAATGTAGAGGGGAGGCAGGGGCTGGGGGGGAACATATGTGATTTCTAATGAAAGAATAGTTCTGGTTCTTTTAAATATTTGTGCCTGTCCTTCGAGTTCGGACCCAGTACTTGCCCTAGGTGTACGGAGACGGGAAGGGCAAACAGAGGGGATCCATCTGCCTCAGGGCAAGGCTGATTGATTTTGTGCTGGCCTGGTGCCAACAGCAACTCATTGTAAAGTCCAGCTGTTTCCAGTCGTTTCCTTGGTCCAGGTATTCCTTGGGGAATGGAACGCACTGTGATATATTTCATGGCTGGCGTGCGTGCGTGTGTGTTTGTGTGTGTGTGTGTGTGTGTGTGTGTGTGTGTACTGTTGTGTGGGTGCGTGTGGACTGTTGGGGGACATTGGTGAAAGTGACTTTGTGACAGTAGAGTGGAGACTGATACTTATATCTGTGGGGCCGTTGATGAGCCATGATTAGTGGAACTAGAAGGAACTCCAAACAGACAGAACTAACCTTCTTCCTTTTCCTAAATAAATGGAGACCGTCCCGTTTTCTTTTCCTGTTTCCTCTCAGACTTTGCCTCGGTGCCCCACTGAGAAAGCTTAACCATCTAGGACCCTTTAGCTAAGCTCAGGCTGCAGACACTGGGTTGGGTAGGCCTTGCAGGAGTGCCATCCGGGCCCAGTCCCCTACCTCAGGCGTGCATTGGCCAACTGCAAAGGTCATTGGCCTCACATGGTTTCCTTCACCTGGAAAAATGCTAATGATCCTGGAGACGAGATTCTTTGTGTCCTTTCAGATGACGGTTCAGTCTGTCACCCCCAGGGTCTAAAAAGAATGCTCATACACTCAAGGCACACGCACTTGTGCCTCTTCACCCCCTTCCTCTCTCATGCAGTGAAGCATCATTATTAATAAATGAATGGAGCTATTTGTTATTTATTATTTAAACCTTCAATACTGGCTGACTTGAGTGATCCATGAAATATAGGCAAGTAATTTATTTATTAGGGAAAATAATGATTACCCCCCCACACACATACACGGCATCACCCCTTCTGACCCAAAACAGAAAGAGCTTTATCAAATACAAGTCCGATGGCTTGTAATTTTAGAGACTTCCAAAGCATTGTAACTGACAACCTTTTTAACATAAGTACATTGAACAAATAATTTATAGATGTATTCTGGGAATATTTTAGGGTATTTTATTACTACTTCTGAAAGCTATGGCATGTTATTGATTTTGGTATATTAATATAACCTAAAAGGGAGGGCACATACTCAACTCCTAATCCACATCAGCTTTGATGGTGAACAATATATTTTACTGAAAGGAGCCTTGAACTGCAGCAGCAGAGGTTAACAATTATACATCAGAGTCAAAAGTTTAAGATAATGAATTTCATTCATTACCAAATTTCTGCATTGGGGACTAAAACAATTTTTCCCTATCTGGGGTTTCATCCAAATTTCTCAATTCCCACTTGTCAGCATGAACTTCCTTTCCTTCCAGCTCATTTCTCTCTGGTCCTTGGGATTAAAAATTGAGTTCTGTTGAAAAAAAAAAAAGCCACTATCCCAGTCCCCCCCCCCCACCGCCATTCCTTCTTTTGTTTCTTGTGATGCATATTGAATTCACAGGAAGCAAGTACTCTACCACTGAGCCACATCTCTGACCCCCTTAAGTATATTTCAGAGCCTCGGTTTGAGGGGCACGTTTAACACAGGCCATTTTCCCCAACTCTGGCATCACATGCTTCTTTGGCCGGTTCCTACATGATTAATGCTGGGCTTACTAGCATCTTGTTTATAGTGGCATTTGAAAATCATTCATCTCTTCATTATGTTTTTGTCCCAGTGTTTATTGCACAGACATCAGGTCCAAGTTTCTGGCCGCAGAACTCAGGAACCTCCCTCAATTGTCCCCAGTAAGAACTTTGTGCTGAGGTCAGGCTGACCACTCACCATCTCTAAAACTCACCCACTGTGTTGCCTTCATAGCTTTGGCACTGCCATTCATCTCCTCCTTGACCATCCCATCTCCTGGGATGTGTGTGTGTGTGTGCAAAGATTTTCCTGACCCCTGGAGTACATGACCCTCTCTCCACGGAGTCTATGCAATTGCAGCAGTTCATCTGCGCAGTTAACAATGCACTGTGACTGGCCTGGAATTCGTCCTAGTTCCCCTTACACATTTCACAATTTGCTTGGAGGGACTCAGACTCCTTTGAGGAAAGGCATCATATAGGTCAGGGATCCCAGGCAGGCCCCCATCACTTAGGAGATTGCAGCCGGACAGACAGAAGACAATCTAAGTGAAATCCACATTTTGCTCAGATTGAATGCTAAAGGAGAGTCAGCAACTTCCAAAGTCTGAGTCCCTCTCTTGAATCCAAAACTGCAGTGTGGTCAGAATCCTACAAAATTCTGCTGGGCGTAGTTATTTATTATGAAGGCAATAAATGGTCTTGTTAGAAAGCCCCGAAAATGTGGACAAGCAAAACAGAAGGAAATGAAGTAATTCCCCACAATTCCATCAGCTAGCAGGCACCATTAGTGCTCTGATATTTACCCTTCCAGTTCCATTTTGGGCGCATCTGTGTGTACTTATGCCTGTTCTCACACAATTTCACATATGTCACTATTATTGCCTTCATTAATTCCTTAGGATAAATTCCCAGAAAGAATTTGCCAGGACAAAAGGGCATGTGTAAAATATAATGACAAGTATATGTGCGTATGTGTAGGTGTTTTTGCAAAGAATCACACACTGTGCACTCCTTTGTAACTCTCTATTCCACACAGCAATAATATAAATGGTTTTAAAGTAAGCCATTGGACCTTAGCTTACTTAATCAGTTGTTACTGAATGCTTAAGGTTTTCAAATTTTTATTTGTTTTCTTTTGGGTGACTCTTGGCTGTGCGCAGGGCTCTCTCCTGGCTCTGAGCTCAGGGGTCACTCCTGGTGGGCTGGTGTGAGAGTGCAGGGGGAGGGGAACATATCTAGTGCTGGGCATTGAACCCCCCAGGTCAGCCATGCAAGGCAAGTACCTTATTCACGGTGCTGTTGTTCCGACCCCAGGTTTTCAGCATTTTTGCTTCTACATTCAGTGTTGAAAATAAGTTTTCTTTTTTTTTTTTTTTTTTTTTTGCTTTTTGGGTCACACCTGGCAATGCGCAGGAGTCATTCCTGGCTCATGCACTCAGGAATTATCCCTGGCGGTGCTCAAGGGACCATATGGGATGCTGGGATTCGAACCCTGGTCGGCCACGTGCAAGGCAAACACCCTACCCGCTGTGCTATCACTCCAGCCCCAGAAAATAAGTTTTCTTGAAGGCAAATATTTGTGGAAACTTTTCATGATTTCCTCAGGAATTGATTGGTGGAAGTGTATTTTCCAGATGAAACAGCCTCCCTTTCCCCATCCCTGTAATCACCAAGTTATTCCATTGAGCTCGAAGAGCCGAGAACATATGAGGGTTGGTGATGAGGGAAGCAAGCTATTGCCAATGTGCTTCAGTGGAAGATATCCTGGAAAACGTTCCTCCACTTGCGTATAACCCCTCTGTACTCTGCTGCTCCTCTTAGGATGGGCCTAGGGTCATTGCTCCTCAACCTATGCTGCGTTCTACTGACCCTCATCCCCCCACATCCATACACTTTTAGCCGTTCCTGGGCCATGAATATCACCTGGGCCAGTGCACTCCTGCCTGCTTGTACCTCCATAGCCTTGCACAGATGCCCAAGGCTATACTTGTCTCTAAAACACCCATTTCTCAAAGCTATAATTAATCAGAGCTCAAATAATAGAGTTAGTACATTGCTCAAATTAACAAAAATAGCAGTGAAACCAGTAAGAGCTTTTTTATAAAATCTGTTTCTTATAATGACATGAATGAAATAGTAGCCAGTTGTGGCGGGGGGTATACTGGGGATTTTGGTGGTGGAATATGGGCACTGGTGAAGGGATGGTGTTTGAATATTGTATAACTGAGACATAAACCTGAAAACTTTGTAACTTTCCACATGGTGATATAATAAAAAAAAAAAAGAAATAGTAGCCAATATCTGCCCCCCCAATGCCTCACCCCCACTTCCGCCGTCCCTGTTTTCCTTGGTCATCACCTGTGAGCACACACTCTTCCCCTGTTCTAGATGAGGAAACTGGACACCAGAACAACCTGCCCAAGAACCTGACTAGAAAGTGGCACACTTGTTGCTTGAAACCAAGGACTGCGACAATAATACCCTTTTCCAGATCACGCACTGAGCCTCCAGCGGTGTTTAAGCCAGGAGCTCTGTACCAGAGAGTCTAGTGGCTTACAAATTTAGTCAGGGACCCACTGGGATCCAAAGAGAAGAAGATGCATGGTGCAGACTTTAAAGTGAGCAGTTGGTGTCTCTAGCTGCCACTGTGTTTATGCTGTCACAGAGATCGGGATTTTCAGTCATGTCATGGCGGACATTTGGCAACAGGTTATTTTTTTGTTGTGAGGGAGGCTGCCTTGGGTGCCCCTATCCCACTCGTGACAACCAGAATGTCTTCAAATGCTGTAAATGTTTCCAAGTGGGGGCAGGCAGAATCACTCCCAGGGAGTCCCTGATCTAATGGGAAGGATGGTGGGAACTTTGGCCAGCATGGAATCTTTTCCTTCAGCACAGCGGGTAGGGCATTTGCCTTGCATGCGTCCAACCCGGGTTTGATTCCTCCATCCCTCTCGGAGAGCCCGACAAACTATCAAGAATATCCCTCCCGCACGGCAGAGCCTGCAAGCTCCCCGTGGCATATTCGATATGCCAAAAACAGTAACAACAAGTCTCACAATGGAGACGTTACTGGTGCCCACTCGAGCAAATCGATGAACAACGGGACGACAGTGCTACAGTGCTACCGTGTTTGGAGACATTTGCGGTTGTCATGATTGCAGGCAGTATCCAGTGAGCTGCAGCCAGAGTTGCTGCACCACAGCCACCAGTGCCCAGGACAGCTCCTCCACCCACCCCCAACCAGGGAAACCTAGTTTGTGGCATCGGCAGCACCCCCTTCAGCTCTGTGAGCCATTCCAGTGTCCTTGTGACTGTTCATTCTACTCATTTCATGACTGAGCCAGCTCAGTAGCTGGAGACAGAGAAGGAGCTTCATGGCAGAGATGCTTCCTCCCCCTCCATTCCTTTCCTTTTCTTTCCTTTCCTTCTACCCTTCCTCCCTTTCTCCCTTTCCCCCTTCTTCCCTTCCTTCCTTCTTACCTTCCTTCCTTCCTTCCTTCCTTCCTTCCTTCCTTCCTTCCTTCCTTCCTTCCTTCCTTCCTTCCTTCCTTCCTTCCTTCCTTCCTTCCTTCCTTTCTTCCTTCCTTCCTTTCTTCCTTCCTTTCCTCCCTCCCTCCTTTCCTCCCTCCCTCCCTTCCTCCCTCCCTTCCTCCCTCCCTTCCTCCCTCCCTTCCTTTCTTCCTTCCTTTCTCCCTTACCTTTGTAAGCAGATTCAATCAGTTTATGTAATTCATCATGCTAATTATTTCCTCCTTCCTTCCTTCCTTCCTTCCTTCCTTCCTTCCTTCCTTCCTTCCTTCCTCCCTCCCTCCCTCCCTCCCTCCCTCCCTCCCTCCCTCCCTCCCTCCCTCCCTCCCTCCCTCCCTCCCTTCCTTCCTTCCTTCCTTCCTTCCTTCCTTCCTTCCTTCCTTCCTTCCTTCCTTCCTTCCTTCCTTCCTTCCTTCCTTCCTTCCTTGTTTTTGGACCACGTCTGGTAATGCTCAGGGGTTACTTCTGTCTCTGCACTAAGGAATTATCTCTGGAAATACTACACAGCTCTTAGGAAAAATGAATTCATAAAATTAGTTTATAAACAGATGAGCATGGAGAATATCATGTTGAGTGAAATGAGTGAGAAGGAGAGAGACAGATATAGAATGACTGCACTCATTTGTGGGATACAAAAAGGAAAAAAAATGTATGAGGCTAATATCCAAGGCCAGGAAAAACAGAGGCTAGGCGGACTGGTCAATGGTTGGAAATTACCACAAGTGTGCTGGGGGACGGAGGGTAGTTCAGATAGAGGAGGGTCCAATATGACAATAATAATTGGGAATGATCACTCTGGACAAGAACTGAGTGTTGAAGGTAGGTAAAGGGATATACATGATAACCGTTTACTATCTTTATTGCAAATCAAAATGCCCAAAATGAGAGAGAAAGATAGTGAGAGAGAGAGAGAGAAAGAGAGAGATATGTGCCTGCCATAGAGGCAGGCACGGGTGGGGGGGATGGGGGGTGGGTGGGAAAGAAATGGAACACTGGTCTTGGGAAATTGCACTGTTGGAGGGATGGGTGTTGGAATATTGTATGACTGCAACCCAACCATGAACAGTTTTGTAATGCTCTGTCTCATAGCTATTCCTTTTTTTTTTGCTTTCTGGGTCACACCTAGCAATGCATAGGGGTCACTCCTGGCTCATGCACTCAGGAATCACCCCTGGAAGTGCTCAGGGGACCATATAGGATGCTGAGATTTGAACCCGGGTCGGCCGCATGCAAGGCAAATGCCCTACCCGCTGTGCTATCACTCCATCCCCAGCTATTCCATTTTTAAACATGGAATTATCTGTGCTGTTTTTTGGGGTAACATATGAGATGCCAAGGATCAAACCCAGGTTGGCTGCATGCGAAGCAAGTGCCCTACCCACTTTGGTTCCACAGCAGGGCCATTTTCAAAGTGTGGTCTTATCCATAAGTTGATAAGAGTTGCTTTGCACCCAAGAGAGCTTGTCTGGTCAGGTAAGAAGTAGTTTACTAAGCATCTGCTATGTGCCAGGCTCTGTGATCAGTGCTGAGAAGGCAGCAGTGCCATCCCAGAGTTTGCAGGGAGTGCTCTGGTCAGACTCTCCAGAGGATCAAGCTGTTGACACTGAGGACTGAAAAAGGATTAGGAGTAACTCAGGAGAAGAGGACGAGAAAGAGTGCCGACTTCCCGCATTCGGAGGAGAGAGTGTGGGAGCCGGGGAGAGAGATAGCAACAGACAGAGATAGAGACAGAGAGAGACTAATGGGGATATTTCCAAGGACAGACTTGGAATCTGGAGGGGCCGGAGCAAGTTTGGGTGCATCCTCTAAGCTCCAGGAGCAGCCAGGGGGAGGTCTGTGCATTCCGGTTCCCACAGACCATATTGAGGACCCCAGAAAAACCTGCCTGGGGGGTCCCCGTCCCCTGCTGCGAGAGAGCGTCTATTGAATAATGTGGGGCTCTGGTTTGAGAAGGGAGGCAAATTAAAATAGGCATTTATTTATTTTTCATTTTTCATTTCGCTTGGTGTGGGCCCACAGCTTTTCAGGATCTGATTATTCCCTTTCCGAGGGTCCTGTGGTCAGGCTCCAGCTGTGAGGATCAGTTACCCTGGGTGACATTTTCCTCCGGTGGGGGGCGGGGTGGGGGGAAGGCGCTGCTTGTTTGCAGAATGGCAGATGGAGCAGCTAATCGATACAGGCTGGGAGGTGGGCGGGCCCCGCCACACAGAGAGAGCTGACTCCAGGGACAGACGGAACGCAGGCCAGTGTGGGGGCTCTTGATTGGAAAGAGCTCACTAGCTAGGGGCCTCAACAATGCCTTAGCCTTCACGAAGGTGGCCAAGGAGCTTTCTGGGCTCGTATAGTTGCTGCCTCAGGCAACCCTCCTGAGAAAGGCAGGAGCCAATTTCTCCAGGCCTTGCGTGGATGAGAACAGAATATCCCACCCGGATCTCCAAGGCAGCAGGCGGTTGTTTGAGGGCTATTGTCTTCTGTAGTTTGACACTGAACTGAGTGGGGGTGGGGGCGGGGGAAAGAACGTGGTCTTGTCCTGTCCTCAGGAACTTCTGATAAAATCAGAGGCTGTCAGTTAGATTTATGGCAGAGTCGCAAACCACTCGGCCATCTAGCTGACTCATTTACTGAATAACTTGGACAGTCACAAAATGCCAGGCATGGTGTTAGAGCTTGGAGAGCCAGAGCTGGCTCCATGTGTTTGGTGCCACGTGGAACTCTGTTTACCACAGAGCAGTAGGAATTCCGAGGCCTTTCTCTGTGTTAGTTTGTTGATGGCTTAGAGTTGGAGAGATTAGTATTGTCTCCCTCTTCGGATGAGGTCCCAGTTGAGTGGTGACCTGTTATACTTCAGGACTACTTCCGCTAATGTCTCAAAGTGTTTTTATTCATTTATTTATGTTTTGATTTGGGGGCCACACCTGGCAGTGTCAGGGTTGACTCCTGGCTCTGTGATCCGTGATTGCTCCTGGTGAGGCTCAGGGGACCCTCTGGGGTGTCGAGGATTGAATCTGGGTTGGCTGCATGCAAGGCTAGTGCTATCCCTGCTGTCCTGTCAAAGTGTCTTTAGTATTTGAAGTCCACACATTGCACATTCACGTGTCAATTCTCTGTGGTAAGGTATGCTATGCATACTTCACCATGTATTTCTTGTGTTAAAAAATTCAACCGAGTAAATTCTGTTGTTGTTTGGGGCCACACCCAGCTGTGCTCAGGGAAGACTCCTGGCTCTGCACTCAGGGCTCGTCCTGGTGGGTCTCGGGAAACCTTACGTGGTACCTGGAATTGAACTCAGGTCGGGTACATGCAAAACAACTGCCTTCCCTGCTGTACTAACTCTCTGGTCTGCCACCGGGTAAATTTTAAGGATCTTATTTGTTTTATTCAGAGATTCCAGAATGAGATGGCATTCAATATGGCAGACTGAAAGGAACTCCTAAGATTGAACCTTTACGGCAGGGATTTTCCTGGCATAACAAGGCAGTTATGCCAGGAAATTCCCACCCAAAGGGGTTGTTTATTGCGAGGCTACTTACCGACAGGGGGTGCAGGGACCTCTCCCCAGGTAACTAGCTCGTGGCTCCTAACTTACTACTAGAGGATGTTTTAGGGGAGAGCTGAATCTGTAACTTAGTCTTGGGCAGTGATTTTGGTGACTCCATTTTGGGCCTATTGTCTTGATTTTAACTGTTATTTTGGAGATCAGGTAGGAAGCAGCATTTTTTCCCCTTCATTCCTCAAATCCCAGTGGATTAAGTCAGGAAAGAGGCAACATCACACTTCACAGTACGTGAAGTGCAACGAAGCCATTTGTCCAAGGGGACCTGGACTTTCTCATCCCCAAGCTGGAATATTACTGTCAGTCTTGTGTGCACCTTGGGTTTTGTGACATTGAATGGAAATTGCTTTGAGACGTTGTCCCAAGACCCACTCCACCTCCACACGTCATTTCCTGGCTTTCAGGGAGGGCGCTTCTCTTTCCAGCCTCAGTTTCCCTTTCTGTTTCTGCCTTTTTCAGTGAGGAGGCTTGCAGACAAAAAGTTTCTGGAGTCAGAGAGAGTCTTCTCAGTACAGAAAGGAGATTGTTCTTCCCTCTCCCTGCTTTTACAAGAAAAAAAAAACCCAAGACAAAACAAGTTTTTGTTACCTCCCTCCTTCCTCTCTTTTGCAATTTAGGTTTCCAAAGTTTTCTCCTGCCCTATACCCCATCGGTAATTTATTTCCTTTAAGCCACTACACACATAAGCATCACTATTTTAATTAGCAAGAAGCAAACAGAAGAAAGAAGCTAGAAGGCATGTCAAGAGAGCCCACCCTTTGCATGCTTTAATTATTCATCGAGGTAAATAAAATTAAATATTTTCCCAGCAATCCAGAGCAGGATCTGAAGTAATTACACTGTCAAATTCATCAAAAATTCTCTCATCAAAATAAAAACCTTGATGTCATTTAATAATTTATTATACAAATACACAGAAATTGTAAAATATTATAAATAGAAAACTGCAGGGTAAGTGAACATGAATTAGTTAGGGCTTGTGTTCTAGAAAGAGGCTGTCATGAGCCACATAAATTTTTAATCGGAAATATTTTTGAGGTCTAATTTAGAGAGTGGAATATACCAAGAACTTTAGAATACAAGGAACATAGGAAAATGGCCAGAAACTTCCCCAGCCAGGTGATAAGTAAGCACGGTGGTCCGAGCGAAACGGGACTCAGGATGGTTTCAGGCAGAGGGAAGGAATGTTGTCTTTGAGGCTGTGTATGTCCCAGATCACCTTGGACACCTGATGTGTTGTCTACATGGGTAACAAATGAATTCATTAGCCTCCATGTAATGACCCCAAAGAACAAATGGGAAAAGTCTGCTTCCTTTCCACCGAGAGAGACAGGCCACCGAGCCACTGCGCCTTGTAAAACAATGTGTGGTTCTGGAAACCATATGGTTCCATCCCGGGCTGAGATGGTTTGGATCCGCCGCGTTTCTGTGCGAAGCATGCCTGAAGCAAAGAGAAGCCTTCTGGTTTTCCTTCCGAGCCCTCTTTAAGGAGTATTGTCAAGCCTGGGTGTCCCGCCTTGCTGTCGCAGACTGGGGGGGTAGCTCATCTGTCCCAGGGACGAGGGCAATTGGATGTGACTTTGGTTCCAGAGAATGAAAGAGGAGCAGGGCAGCAGCACCCCTGGCCCTGGGGTCTAGAAACGGAAAGGGGGCCTCCGCGGTGGCCAGGCCAGGCAGCTAATAAACACGGCGACTGTCCACCACCAGGAATCTGAGGGTCTGTCTTGTATGAGGGCTCGTTTCCCTTTTTAACAGCCTTTCCAAAGCTCCCTCCTTTGCTTTGGATGGGTTTGTTGGAGACCTGTCACGGGCAGTTTTGGACCCCAAGGGTTCTGGTTCCTTGGGCTTTTCCAGGCTAATCTGTCACCCCTCTGCCTCTGGGCTTAGAGGGCATTTTCCATCTCTGTCCCTTCAGTATCCCTCTGCTCGGCACATTAATCCCCCCTTCTTTGACAGACTGACTCCTTTTTCTTTTCCCCCCAGATCTCAGCTGAGATGTCCCTTCCTCCAGGAAGCCTCCTGTAATCACCAGAGGCCATCCAGTTGCCCTGGCATATCTCTCACAGCACCTCACATTTCCCTGTTATAAATATGCCACACTTGTTGCTCGTAACAGTGTCCTTAGCAGTTGTCTGCCATGGTAAAGAGAATTTTGGTGACTGAATTGCTGTCTCCTTTATGGCTGCTTGCTCTGAGAGACATTGTGATTTGTGAGTTCACAGGCGCCCACTTGTGTCTCTTCTGACCCCTCCCTGGCCAGCTCCCACTTCAGGTCCTCTTTCTGGAAGGTTCTTTCCTCAGACACAGGGAGGAAATATATTTCACCTTCTTCAAGTCTTTTCACATTTCATCTTCCAGAGGAAATCCTCCCTTTAAAAATTCTTCCCTGGGGCTGGAGCCATAGTACAGTGGGGAGGGCATTTGCCTTGCACGTGGCCGACCTGGGTTTGATTCCCAGCATCCATACGGTCCCCTGAGCACCACCAGGAATAATTCCTGAGTGCAGAGCCAGGAGTCAGCCCTGAGCATTGCCAGGTGTGACCCAAAAAGCCAAAAAAAAAAACCCAAAACAAAAACCCCAACCTTCTGTCCTGTCCCCAACTCCTTACCTGCATTTCTCCCTTCCTGCTGGGACTGATTCTCCCTAGCACTGAGTGTCAGGGGCCCCTCTGCGCACTTGCTTGTACCCCTGGCTTCTTGTCTCTATCTTTCCCCTGGATTGTGAGCCCCATGAGGGAGGTGTCTGTGTTGTTCACTGCCTTCTTCATTGCCAGTCTAGCCCGTAGACCATGACTGTGGATGTAGGAAGCATGCAGGAAATGCTTACTGAGAGGACCAGTGGGGACTGGAGAGATGGTCCAAGGGTTAAGGCACATATCTATGGGCAGCCCACCTGGGTTTGATCCCTCAAGGTCACCTGAGCATCACTTGGATGACAAAAAAATATATATATGCATATATATATATGAATGAATGGAAATAATTATGGCTGCTGGATGGCAAAGAGAGGAAAAATCAGTGCCTTTGTGGAAACCCTGTTAGAAGAATGTCTGGGGGGCCTGGAGAGACAGCACAGCAGAGAGGGTGCTTTTTTTGCATGCAGCCACCCTGGGTTCGATCCTCAGCATCCTGTATGGTTTCCCCCAATACCACCAGGAGTAATTGCTGAGCACAGAACCAGTAATAATCCCTGAGCATCACCAGATGTGGCCACCAAACAAAACCAAACAAAATGAGAATGTCTGAGCTGGGGATGGGGGATATGGTAGCGGGTGGGACAGGCTAGAGCAGTGCAGGAGGACAAATGACCTTTGTCACTTCCCCGTATGGTTCTTTTTTTGGGGGGGGATTTGGGGGAGAGGGGGGCGGGGCAGAGTTCAGACCCCACAGTCTGTGGTTTCATAGGCTGATGGTTGGTGGATGGGGTAGGCAGAAGAGATTGCTTGGCAACAAATGAAATGACAGCCTCTTGCTGTAAATCAGAGTGACAAATGGGCTTCTGCACACGGGACTCATTTGATGGATGGGGGTTCCTGATGATTTTAGGTCTCTTGGAAAAGGGGGTCATGAACAGAGATGCTTTGGTCTTCGAAGGGAACATGTAGTGCCATTTGCATCCTACAGCTGTGTTCTGACCCCCCCACCCCAGACTTGACTATTTGTTCTGACTTTTCACATGGAACTGATCATGCTCAATTAGTCTCCTTGTTTCAAGATTTTATTCAGGAGGGATCTAAGAATTCAGATTCTTCAGGGATTTGGATATATCTTTTGGTTTTATTTATTTATTTATTTATTTATTTATTTATTTATTTGGACTGGAGCGATAGCACAGTGGGGAGGGCGTTTGCCTTGCACAAGGCTGGCCTGAGTTCATTTCCTCCATTCCTCTTAGAGAGCCTGGCAAGCTACTGAGATTATCCTGCCTGCGTGGCAGAGCCTGGCAAGCTCCCCGTGGCATATTCGATATGCCCAAAACAATAACAACAAGTCTCACAATGGAGACATTACTGGTGCCTGCTCGAGTAAATCGATGAGTAACGGGATGACAGTGATACCAGGAATGGAAATGGATGAGCTGTTTGACGCTTTCTGGCTTAGGGTCTCTAAAAAAAAAGTGGATAGAACTTGCCAGGAACCAATGCCTGGGAACCAATATGTCAGTACAACCTGACCTGTAACTAAGGAACAACCACTTCTTGGGAAAAATATCAAAGTACCTTTTGAAGGTTGCAGAACAATGCCCAGGGTGACTGCCATCACGGCCCACATCCAGCTTCGTTAAACTTTTGCATTCTTTGCTATTCCCCCCCTTCTGCCCACTTCCTCATATAATCAACTATAAAAAACTAGCTTAGGAAAGCTACAAAGCTTTCAGGCTTAAGCCTCAGTTACACAATGCTCAAACAACCATCCCTTCACCAGTGCACATATTCCACCACCAAGAACCACAGTAAGCCTAACTTTCCACATGGTGATTCAATAAAAAAAATAATTAAAAATATTACATTTAAATATACCATAAAGATATATATATAAATAACATATATAATATTAAAAGTTTAGAGAAAAAAACTAGCTTAGGAGAAATAAAATTGGAGCTTGCTCCCACTCTTTTGTGTCTGTCTGTGTCTGTCTCTTTCTTCTTGTGTCTGTCTCCTTTTCACTCGAGCACCTTCTCCCGGCTACCCACGTTGACCAAGTCCCGAGGGACGAGACAAGAACTCTTAGAACCTTCTTTATTTGGCTTCTCACGCCAATAAGTTGCGGGGACCACTGCAGGGCAATCACCCTAGATCAATGGCTATCTAACACCTTGACTCGGAGAGTCAAGTGACTAGCACAGCATATCAATCCTGTGAGCTCATCAGCCCGTTAAAAAAAATTAGCTCCCCAACCCCGGCACGGGCACCGCTGTCAGCCTTGTCTGCGAGATCCTCCCTTATGGGCTCTGCGGCCCCTTCTAGCACTCGTGGCTGGTGCTTCTGCTTCTCCTCGGGAAGGCCGCCTCGTCCTTACAGGGTCGCGCTTCCTCCACCTGGCATTCCTTAGCACATTCTGTTCCGTGGCGCTGTCACGCCAGCTCTGGCGTCGGCACTGACTTCTTAGGCACTTGGAGCAGACTTATCTCTCTTTTCTCTCCTTCCCTAGATTTAAACTGGTTGGGGAGAGGAACCAAAAAAAAAAAAATGTGCAGTATATTTTACTGAAATTTCTTCTTCTTGGGTCACACCTGGCAATGCTCAGGGGTTACTCCTGGCTCTTCACTCAGGAATTACTCCTGGTGGTGCTCAGGGGACCATATGGGATGCTGGGATTCGAACCCGGGTCGGCCGCGTGCAAGGCAAACTCCCTACCCATTGTGCTATCACTCCAGCCCCTGAAATTTCTTCTTTAATTTTTTTTTTAGGGCCAGTGTAATAGTCCAGCGGGGAGGGCATTTGCCTTGCATGTGGTTGACCCAGTTTTCCCAGCTGGTCCCCTGAGTCATTCCTGAGTGCAGAACCAGAACCCCTGAGCATCACTGGGTGTGACTCAAAAGCCAAAAAAATTTTTTTAGACACTGTGATTTACATAGATAAATAAAATTCTGTAGCATATTTTATCTATTTACATAGATAAAATGAAACTTATCTATGTAAATAGACAAATTTTTGGACATGCACAGTATTCCCTCCTCTTCCCACTACTGTGTCTCCTTCCTTCTTCGGCTCACTTTAGATTCCCTCATACCCCTTCCTGCCCAAACTAACTCCTTCACAATTACATTTTTTAAGTTTAATTAATGTAGTTTGGGTCCTGTGCTTACAGTAGAGTTGTAGCTAGTGGCTTATAGTGGCTTAGATGCATACAGATACTAGATACTTTGTCCTTACAGCCTAGAGGGGCCCAAGATGCCTGACCCCATGCCTCTATGTTACTTCCAGAACTTCTCTTCTTGCCCCCCCCCATTTCTCTCTGAACTATCTTTTTGCATGTAAAGATCTCAGCATGTATTTTTTAAAGGAACTCTATATCACTGTCTAGAGTGGGCACCAGTAATGTCTCCATTGTGAGACTTGTTGTGACTGTTTTTGGCATATCCAATATGCCATGGGTAGCTTGCCAGGCTCTGCCATGCGGGTGGGATACTCTCGGTAGCTTGCCGGGGTCTCTGAGAGGGGCGGAGGAATTGAACCCGGGTCGGCCACGTGCAAGGCAAATGCCCTACCTGCTGTGCTATCACTCCAGCCCAGGAACTCTAATAGAGTGATTATGTAGGCTTACCTATCCAAAGGCACAACTGGTATCTTTATTTGAGGGACCATTTAGCAATATCCATCAAAATTTGGAATCTGTGTGCCTTTTCCCTAGATATTTTTACTTCTTGTAATTTATCCTAAATAAATACTTATGAGGGTATTTAAAGATCTGTATCTCCATAAAAAAAAGCATGATCGGTAGGGAATTATTTGTGATGATGAAAAGAGGAATGACCTAAATGTACATCCCAAGAGAAACTGTGATATAATTATGGTGCATCTGCACAGTAGGGTACTGCGTATGTAATCATAATCAGGAAAAGTAGTGAAGGCAAATGTGTCTATAATATTATGCACACTTGTGTAAAATGGTATTTTGCAGCAAACCACAACTAACTGTATGAACATATGTGTAAATGTACATACATGTGAATTAATGTACCAAAAAATGACTGTAAGAAATACACCAAAATATTTAAGGCTTTATAAGTAGGCTTGAGAAAGCAAGTAAATTTTATCTTTGGAAATTTGTTTTTTTTTGTTTTTTTCTTTCTTTCCTTTTTTTTTTTTGGCGTAAGTTTAAGTTGGAGGATATGTTCATCTGGCAGACGTAACACCACAGAATGATCGCCACCATAGTGCTGACCAATATACACACCCCATCACATGATTTCCACTTCTTTTTATTTGTGGTGAGAATATTCAAGATCTACTCTAGTAACAACATTTAAGTATATAATTAATGCAGAAAGTATTTCTTTGTTTGTGTGTTAATGGCCACACTGAAACAAAAGGATATTTTAAAGAAGAGGGTATTTTGATAGGGGCTTGTGGGTTGTACCAACAAAATATCCTAAAGTTTGGAGATGCTTCCAAAACAACTTAGCAGTCTTTTTTACTTTGTCTCCAAGTGCTTAGTAATTTCTTAGAAGCATCTAATGCAGACTAAAGGTGAGGTGGACATAAAGAAATTATTCACTTTCCCCATCCTCTGGGTACCAGGCTAGATGATGTGACTTGCAATAGTTAATGAAATGTGAATGAAAGTGATCATATAATTTCCGAGCAGATGTCTTAAGAGTCAGTTCATGGTTTGCCATTTTCTCTCCTTCCTTTGCTACAAATCCTGCAGTATTTCAGAGACGAGTTGTTTTTTAGCTTGGATTCCTGGAGCAGAGCTCAAGGCCGCCCTGATGTGACATACTATCACGATCATGAAATCCTGTTAATCTTCGATTTCTCGAGCGGGCTCAGTAACCTCTCCATTCGCCCTTTCCCTGAGATCTCAGAAGTTTCTCTTGACTCGGCCCTCCCAAAGATGTCACAGTGGAGGCTCTTTCAGGGTCAGGGTGACATACTATACAGGTGAGAAGCAGAACCTTTCTGGAGGAAGTCCCTGACATCCGGGGGTTGTTTCTGCAGTGTAACTTGGTTACGGCACCACCATCACCTCCTCAAAAGGCCTTTGCTGGCCCACAATTCATGACATCTGGTTCTACTGCTTCCTCTGTGGCAACTTTCTGTGTGCCCGCATCAACTTTAGGTTGCCAGAAACTGATGAAAAAATCCAACCCAAAGTATTGTCAACCACAGAATATGTATAAACTAACGTCATGGAAATAGAGAATCTGGGCTTTGTGGCCCCACTGAGGACTGGGGGCCTGCCATCCTTCCGCTTGGCCTTCCTGTTAGGTTGTTATGTCACGGGAGAAGTTTCCGGTCTCTTAGGCTGTATCCCATGAAAAAGAGGAATATTTTCCCCTCTATCTTTTTCCTCATTCTTGTTTTTATTTGAAAGGCATGTTTAACGAAAATCCTTTGGTCAGCATCTGCCCCTTGTCCATGCCTAAACCAAGAGATAGCGAGGAATGGCTGTGGTCAGCCATGGTTCATTTCTTGTAGAAGTATCAGTGGACTTCCTTTCGAAGCATCTGGCTGCACCAGAAGTGATGACTGAACAAAAATTGGGATAATTGTCAACCAGGAGGAAGGGCAGGATGGACTGAATGTCTGCTTCACTGGTCTTAAGCAAGCCATCTCTGCTCTAGATTCAGCTCCCCTATGGCTAAGCTGAGGATATTGGACATCCAACTCCTAACACTGGTTGCTTATCAGAGTCCATAGCCCTCGTCCCCTGAAGGAACAGGCTTCACATTTCCTTACAGAGACTTTCCCCAAGCTTCAGGGAAAGTCCGTTGTCTATGCCCCGTGTGCCACTGACTTCGGATGTCAAATGTCTTGTTTCACCAACTTCCTGACCAGCAGACTCATTATGGTTTCCATTTCCTGTGAAATCTTGTATCTCAGAGTTTTACATCCCCACAGCCAATGCACTGTCGGTGAGAAAGATACAAATGCATTTGGGTTAGCGCTTTCTCACATAATGGATTGACTTTTGAAAGTGTTTCGGAGACTTATGGAAAGTGTGCTTCTTGGAAACTCAGCAGCTCCCAATTCTCCTGCACTCCTTCCTCCCAGAATTCTGCATCCTCTCACAATTTGTCTTGACTCAAGATGCTTTTTATTTTTTTTTGGGACAATTTCATAGAAGCTGATCCCAAGTGCTCTCGGGTATGAACTTAAGAAATTTATTTTTTGTAACTAGTTATTAAAAGTAGTAGTCAAATGCTACAGGGATGGGGAGCTGCAAAGCCAACTGTGTAGCCCTCGGGGGATTAAAGCGGAGGTCTTCGCGTCCAACAATTCTTGGCTGCCAGTGGCCTGGGAATGAGAGATGCTCATCTGAAGAAAGTGCAGAGTTCTTTCTGAGCCAAGCAGAGACATACACTGCCTGCTCCAGCCGTGGAAAGTGGACTGGATAAGAATCTGTAAAGTCGCTGCTGTTGAAGTTATCCTTTCTCCCTTGTCCTTTGGAGTATTTTTAGCGATCTTCTCCTATATCTTACTCCTTTCACCCTGGAAGATTTTTATAAAGTCTGTGGCTTTGCAACTTGGTTATAACTGGGATCAGGTGTTCCAAATACTGTGCAATTCCCTTCCTTTCCCTTTACTTCTCTCCCTTCCCTTCCCTTCCCTTTCCCTCTTCTCCCCTTCTGCCTCCCCCTTCCTCCTCCTCCTCTTTCACTTCCTCCTCCTCTCTACCTACTACTCTGCTTCCTCCCTCCCCTCCTTCTGTCACATCCAGTGTGTTCATAACTTACTCCTGGCTCTATGTGCAAGGAGACGTATCTGGTACCAGGGATAGAATCCAGGTCGGCTGCATGCAAGGCAGGAACCTTACCTGCTGAACTATCTCTCTGGCTCAACATGTATAATTTCTTGACTGGCTTTGATGAGGTCATTCCCCCCGCACCCCCCCCCTTCCCCTTGATAATGTGCGGGAGGCTAAAGTCACCTTCCTTTCCCCAGTGGACACATGACCACCACACTCCGGTTCACAGGACAAGGTTTATTAGTGGAAATGACTTTCACTGTCTTAAACTCTTTGAATTAATTACCATTAGAATATAAAACCAACTAGGCTTCTGATTGGGCTTTTATTCCTGGAGGCCTCTTTAAAATGTTGCTTTGGAGCAGAGTAACCCAATAGAAGTCATTCAGGAACAGCTCCAAATTACCAGATTAAAATGGACTTAGTGCATCAGGTTTCAAAGTAGCTTGACCTTGGGCAGTGTGATAGAATGACTGGCCGAATCTCTTATAGAGCGAAAGGAGTCTTCCTATGGTCTAAGTCCTCATAAAATCCGTCAAGAGGGAAAATAGAACATTTCTGAACATAGGCAAAAAAAAAAAAATTCCTGCCCAATAGCTGTGTGGTTTAATGAGTTACTGTGCAACACCCTTCTATCCGTCACTGAGGTCGAGACATAAAACTTTACCAGTCACCTCATAATGTTCTCTGTATGACCCACCATCTTACATCCTACTCAAAAAGTCATGTCTGTCTTGACTTTGAGCTTAATCACTGCCTCAGTTTTATCGTCCCAGTGAGCATCCCTAGATACTCAAGTGTAGTCTTGCCTGTTTTTTTTAAAAAAAGTCTTTCAAATGTCCTTTGATCTACAGGTTCCTCATATCTTTCTTTTATTTTTTATTACGATTTATAGCTTGGCTTCTAGAATTTTCCAACAATTTGGATGTTGCTGCTTATACAGGATTTTAGTATGCTCCTCTCTAGTTCCAGCAGTTAGAACCATATTCAAAGACTCTCAGATTCAGGTTCAGTTCCTTTGGTTGATGACATTGAGTTCTTTAGCAGAAGGCGCATAGTGTTTGATTTTTGCCCTAATTTTTATGTTAACAGAAGCCAATGCTTAGTGCCTTGATTCATGGTCTCACTGGGGATCGCTAAATGGTGAGGTCTAATTCTGTTACTTCCCTTTCATCTATTAGCTGGGAAACTTGTAAACAGATGCTCCCTTCATCCACGCTTTGATTATTCAGTCGTGTGGTTCATGTTAGAAGGTGCTTGATTCTTTCCTTTTATTTACCATTACAGATGATGAATCGGTTCCCACCGTCTTTTGAAGGTTAACTCTTTCTTTAAATATATTATTATAATTAATGGACCTGATCATACATTGGTGGGTTCCTAGATTTCATTTTTAGTCTATTTCTCTGACGTCTGTAGCATTCTGAGGATCTGGACCAGTGCTTCTGATTGTGAATTTGACTCATTCTCTACCTCTAAACCACCCGGAAAGGAAACAATCACATTCCCCTATGCACTGCTCAAAGTCCAGCAAAACAAATGTGGCTTCCACTTTGCAGTTCTTCGTTTTGGGGTCTCGTGGCAGGTGAGGGTAAGTGTAGTGATGAATTAAAGGCATGCTGGCTAACGGACTTTGAAATTTTATGGTCCAACTGGTAAGATTTTTGTCCCCGTTCAGGGATGCCATAAAAGATTTTATTTATCTAACCTTCCCATTTGATCCCAGGAGCACCCAACTCCCTCCGGCCCATCTGACATCTCACTTCCCATGTGGCCTGACAGCAAGATGATCCCACTGGCAGAAACACTTGCTTTTTTGCTCCATGGTTAGCCTTTTTCCCACCAGAATGAGTAAAATGACATTCTGTTGTCAGACTTTTCATGATTTCCCAAGGAAATGTGAGACCTAGAAATGCTGTCCTTGCTATCTCCTCTTTTTCCTCCTCCTCCTCCTCCTCTTCTTTTTAAGAAAAAAAAATAACTTATTTTCCAGCTGGAAGTCGCCATCCCAAGAGGGCCGGAAAGAGTAAATCCTAGATAGTCTTCAAGTGCGGGTCACCCATGTTTCCATTGGCCAGAGTACAGAGATCTCTAATCAATCAGAGGAATTTGGTGAGCAGTTTCTCTCAGCGCTGTTGGGCTGAGCCACACACGTCTCTTCATTTACTCTCCCTGTGATTATAAATGTTGTGTCCAGCCTGTGGGCCGAAGAGTGAGCCTTAGCTCTAGTCTCTCAGAAAAGCAGCTCAGTTCGTGCCATTAGTCTGGGGGCTGGCTACACCCAAGAGCACAGCGTGAAGATTTTATCCCCCGGAGTTAAAACCTGAAGCCCAAATGATAGGAGTTAATTAGGAAAACTCTTTAAGACATACAACTGATCTCAGTTGTTGATTTTATTTATTATTTATTTTTTTATTTTTTGCTTTTTGGGTCACACCCAGCAATGCTCAGGGGTTACTCCTGGCTTTGCACTCAGGAATTACTCCTGGCAGTGCTTGAGGGACCATATGGGATGCCGAGGATCGAACCCGGGTCGGCCGCGTGCAAGGCAAACGCCCTACCCGCTGTGCTATCGCTCCGGCCCCTTCAGTTGTTGATTTTAGAACCTGTGTTTAAATCTTTTTGTTTGTTTGTTTGTTTAAATTTGGGTCACACCCAGCAACGCTCAGGGCTTACTCCTGGCTCTGCACTCAGGAATCACTCCTAGAGGTGCTCGGGAGAACGTATGGTATGCTGGGAATCGAACCCGGGTTGGCCACGTGCAAGGCAAACGCCCTACCCACTGTGCTATCGCTCTAGCCCACTGCCTTTAAATCTTATTGGAAAAAAAATTCATAAAAGTCTTATTGGAAACTATTCAATAATCTTGTTTTTTTTTCCAATGGACTCTGGCCGATTTCAGGGTTACCTTATACTCAACCACTCTTACCTTATGTTTATCCCAAGAGGAGAAACTTACAGTCATTCCAGGTTTCCGTTACCTAGAAAGCAGATTCGCCTGGTGCTGGGCATGCTCACCTACAGGACCTTGAGGTGCCACTGTGGGTGCCTCTCTTCCCTCAGCCCAGCTAGCAATGAGGTACTGCTGTTAGAAACCAGGTACCTCTCCATGGCAACAGCGGCTGCTAACTAACAAGTAAGTCGTTAACTAAAGGGTAATGATGGATGTTACCAGATTGCCTGCCTGGCCTTTAAAAAGTTAGTCCTTACCAAACTTTGTTCTCTCCCAGAAAGAAAGAGAATGTGGTTCTGATATTGAGACTAAACAGAGGCCTCTGGCATACACCCATGAAGTTGAAAGCGATAGTATCTCATTTTTGCATATGGGAAAAAAGACAACCTTGGTATCTCTTCTTTCTTTGCTAGCTCTGGACAAACTGAGGCTTAAGGTAAAAAAAAAAAATTGCTCACTTATAATAGCCATGGCAGCAGCAGCAACAACAAAATATACTGCTTTCTGTTATCGTCTGTGGAGAAGCAGTTTGTAAAATCTCAGAGTTCTGTTCTCTCTGACTGGTTGGGTCATACGGAAAATAATTAATGAAAAAAATAGCAATAAATACTTGTTTTCTATAGCCCACTAAACAAAGTCTAAATTAAATGACTCCACTTAAAGATTTGGTGGTGGAGGCCTAATTAATTAAAAACACCAGGCCTAAACAATTGGCTATCCATCTTTAAGCATAAATAAAGGACAGGATTCATATAATGTTCCACTGAGGGTGAAAAATGAACCGTTGCCTGGGTCCTGAGTGATCCTGACTTGACAGGGCGCCCTGGAGACTTTTAAGATGTTCCTCTTTCCCTAAGACATATGGACTCTACACCATTGTCACATGGAGTCGCAAGCTGGATTCCCATGCATTCTCCTTGTTTGTTTCCTTGCTTGAGGCTTGTGGCTGGGGCCTCAGGAGTTTGTAGCAATTGGAATTAGCTTTTGTTTGGTCTTTAAGATGAAATAAGACAAAACCATAAACATGCTACAAAACACCAGAATATAAAGGGGATTATTGGTGCCCTAATTAGAGAACTAGGAGGTCATTATTCCCCTTGTCCTCCACCCTCCGAACCACATGCCTCTCTGCTAGCCCAGGAACAAAAGAGCTTTAAAATCACACAGCCCTGAATTTATTTTAATGGGAGCCCTCTTAAGCCTGGGCCTAGTTGGAGGTCATCTAGTTGACATACGAGGAACATTGGCTCTGTTTTAGGGCCTCAGAAAGCAGAGTAGCATAGAAATAAATCGGGACCAAATAAAGAATCTTTTATGTGAACCTGTAAATTGTGAAAACAACAAATAATAGCACCCCCCGCCCCCACCGTCCTCGGCCCTCCCCTGCTGCCAAACTCTACTCATCTCTGTGCAGAGCCTTTCAAATTTTGAATTTTTTTTTTCTTTTTGGGTCACACCCAGCGATACTCAGGGGTTACTCCTGGCTTTGCACTCAGGAATTACTCCTGGCAGTGTTTGGGGGACCATATGGGTTGCTGGGGATCGAACCTGGGTCGGCCGTGTGCAAGGCAAACGCCCTACCTGCTGTGCTATTGCTCTGGCCCCAAATTATTTACTTTTTTTTCTTTTTGGGTCACACCTGGCAATGCTCAGGGGTTACTCCTGGCTCTGCACTCAGGAATTCCTCCTGGCGGTGCTTGGGAGACCATATGGGATGCTGGGAATCGAACTTGGGTCGGCCGCATGCAAGGCAAATGCCTTACCTGCTGTGCTATCTCTCCAGCCCCGATAGCCTTTCAAATTTTGAATATCCAGGCCCCTCTTCAGCCCACGTTTCAGAAGACTGACTGCTGGATAGAGCTACTTTCTCTGGAGGTAGTGAGTGGCTCCTCTCTGGATGTGTCTGACCAGAGATCTGGTGGTCATCTGCGGGGGACAAGCCATCTAGGCTTCATTTACCCAGAGGTAGTTGTCAAACAAGATAACTCCTAAGATACTTTACAGCTCTGGGAAGTTTTGCCTTAGAAAGCAGACTTGCATACATGTAAATTTAAATGGAAATTAACTTTGGAAAGCTAGAACGAACCTTCTAGGAAATATTTTCTCAGGGGAATAAATACCAAAGAAATGCTTTCAGAGACCAAGACAAAACACAAGACTTACAGCAAGTGTGGTTTTAGTGGGAATCGGTTAGCCATTGAATTAAAATTTAATATTTTCAAGTGTTTTCTGTTCCCACTGGCTTCTCATTTGATAAGGTTTTGGTCTTCTATGAAATGTAATAACTGTACAAAGGAGATACACAGGTCGGAAGCTTTATTACCCAGTCCTGACTCCCAGAATCAGAGAGACAGAAAATACAGGTCTGCATTGCATAGTCAAACGTTAATTTTCTACCCCTTTAAAGCTCCTTTGCTTAATAAACTAATCACGGGGAGGGATATGATATCTTTATAAAAGACATCCGGAGTTCTTTCAGGATTCTGCAGTCTTCTTTTTTTTTTGTTTGTTTGCAGTGTCTTATAAATTGCTCTACATGGAACACTGGAAACTGGTTTAAAATCGTCAAGAAAGGTATAGAATTTAATTAAAAACACAAAAACAACATCCTTTTAAAATGAAAAACTATGTAGATATTGATAAAATAGTTTATTGTAACTATTGTATTAAATTAATTAAATTACAGCTAATTATATTAAATTAATGAATTATATTAAATTAATTGTATTGAGTACCCCAGGTGGAGTTGTAGCCCAGCAAGTGTGGAGTATGGACCACTGTACGTCACAGAACAGGAGCGGGAACGGCAGTCTACCTGCTCCTACTTTCCTCTCCTGTGTTCATGGAAGCTATCACAGTTGTCTTTGAACCTGGGTCTGACGTCAGAGTTAGCACAGCACTCACGACCACCTGTTCCTTTGACTGGAGTCCCTCCCTTTCCATCCTCTGGTGCACTAGGATAGCCCCACTCCCTACAAAAACGCTTCTCCAATTTGTCAGTCACCCAGTTCCTTATTGCCAAGTTCCAATGTCACTTCTTAGGCAGTGTGTTTTGTTTGCTGTATTCCTTCTTTCCTTCCTTCCTGCTCTCCCCCCTCCCCTCTCTCCTTCCCTCTCTTCTCTCCCTCCAAGGCTGCAGGACCTGGGAGAGCCCTTGGGTTGTCCCTCACTGAGGCGAAAGGGCCTGACTTTTGTGCTCTGCAAATGAGCAACCATTTGGACTAGAGGCAAAATCTTGAGTAAGGAAGGCAGCTTCAGGTAACAGAGCACTTCTCAAGGTCCAGCTTTTTGCAGCCAGGGTTGGAAAGAATGTGGGTGGTGCTCCACAGCCCCCCTAAGGCTGGTGGCTCAGGTATCAAAGCTTTTGCTTGAGGGCCTGGCCTAGAGGAATCCTGGTTCCTTGCATTGCTATTAGGTCTGGGGGGTCCTTTCCGCTATCTCCTGGGCTCTACACCCTGACCTCTTAATTCCGTGATTCCTCCTCACCGCCAGCACTGAACTTGCAGGGAAGCAACTGTGCTCTCTGCTCTGTGTCCTCACAAACAAGATAGCCCAGAGAACATTTCTTAAAATGACAATACTCTGCCACTGGGGACATCTAGAGATTCTGAAAAGCCCACAGGAACTTTGAAACTTGATACAAAGCAGCTGAAAAGTCGATATGATTCTAAGTTTTAGCATACAACTGTTCCAAGCCCCCAAGATGAATACTTTTCGGGGTTCCCCAAGCCGTGAAGCAACACAGCAAAGTTGTTATTCATTCATCCACACACTCTCATCCGGGTCAGTCATTCATTCAACCGATTTTTATTTGACATCAAGATATACTATATTCCATGTTGGTGGTAAATACACAAAAGTAATACTATTAATGAACTACCTTGAAAAATGTCTTGCATCTTGCCAACAATTTTACCTTCATATTTTACATAAGTATGTAAAATATTTATTTATTTATTTATTTATTTGCTTTTTGAGTCACATCCAGCGATGCACAGGGGTTACTCCTGGCTCATGCACTCAGGAATTACTCCTGGCGGCTCTCGGAAACTCTACGGGAAGCTGGGAATCGAACCTGGGTTGGCTGCATGCAAGGCAAATGCCCTACCCGCTGTCCTATCGCTCCAGCCCTGCATGTAAAATATTTTATATAAATATGTGTTAGGTAGTTTACCACATGGGTTGTTGTAATCACATGGATTGCAGTAAGTCCATAAAATAGATATGTGGTATTCCTTTATTATTTCTACTCCCATTCCTTTTTAAAAATTTAGATCAAATCACTTGCTTAAGGTTGCACCAATACTAAGTGTTAGATTCTGGAGCCTACTTGAGGTATATGACTTTGTTAAAGACTGTAGTTCTTTACCTCTCTGGAAAAAAGAACAATGAGACAAGTTTCTTACTCATAAAGAGGTATGGCAGGCCTCCAGTCCAGCAGGAAAGAGACAAACAAGTGAAGATAAGCCGCTAAATCAGGATGATGTCGGTGGGCCCCATGGGTGACTTATGTGAAGTAGGAAGGAGAAAGACAGTCACTTTCTCTCCATCTGCCTCTGCCATTGGGACCTAGGGTTACTGGGTTCTTGTCTTGCCTTGCAGAAAGAAATTTCAGGAGTAGACAAGCAGTGAAGTAAATATATTTTATTTGGAGAGTTTTTGAAGGTGTGGAGGGAGATAGAGAGAAAGTGAGAGAGAGTGGGAGTGAGAGAGAGAGGGAGTGAGAGAGAGAGGGAGTGAGAGAGAGACCGAGACAGAGAGAGAGAGAGTAACATGCTCAAGAGAGAACAGGTTTCTCCAAGGGTGGAGAGAGCCCTAACACACATCCCAGCATTAGACACAAAAGCATGAAAGTACATGTCTCAAGAGGGGAGATGCGGGCGACACATGTGCTCACCCACATAGGCACAAGCAGTACATGGGCTGGGGCAGCGTATGCGTGTCCTCCCTTTGTTCAAGGTGGCCTTAATAGGGTATCTCCAACTTGCCCCCACATGGGGCTTCTACCTAGGTCAAAGTCTGTTGCTAAGGAGGTTACCAGGGGGGTTGTGCTTGGTGATGGTCTTGTTCGAAATTCCTTTCCTGAACTTTTGTTTCTGCAGAAGCATCTCTGGGGGTCTGTTGCTGGTGCCAGGTTAGGGTCTTATCAGGCCTTAGTTCCTGTTTTTTTCTGCAAGGTTGGTTTTCACAACTTCAGAGCTATTAATTACTTCCTAGAAAATTTACCATCTGGGGAGGGGGCCTTCCCTGTCTGCCTGCTTGCCTCCCTCCATCAAGGAGTCAAGATGTGCATCTAAGGTCCAAGTGTCCAGTCTATGTTCTTCTTTTTCTGGCTGTTTTCATGCTCTGAGGAGGGAAGGCCACAGCACATCCAATGCTTCAATGGGGAATGCTTTGGCTGCAAGTAAAAGACTAGTTAATGAAAAGTGACTTACACCATAGCATGCTGGCACGCAACAGAGTTCTGGAGGTCATTGCTGTGTGGGCAGCTCAGGGAGGTTGGTCCTCTGGGTCTTCTTCCTCTCGACACTTGCCCCCCACTCTGGAGTTAGCCAGTCTGCCCAGAGTGAGTTCCAACAGCCCTGACTAGAGCTGGGTAAAGAAACACACAGGAGCTGAGTGGGACTCACTGTCTTGTTTTGATTTTCACCTGAAATCTTCCCTCCAAAAGAGTCACTGGACCCCAGTTAAAATAGTGGCTGTGGACCAATGTTCAGTGACTGAAAGTGAACAAGTGAGGCTGTGCTAGCCCAAGGCCACACAGAGAATCCAACTGATTTGGCTGGTGAGCAACACAGAAAGGAGAGAAATTGGGGAGATGGAGGCTGAGAGTATGTTGGAGCAGAGGCAGGTTCAATTTAACCATGATGGACTTTTACAGAGACTTTAGAAGCTGGACTAGTTTTCATCACAAACAGGATAAAGGATAAATAGGATAAAGGAATAAGAGTGAAAAAGACTTGCTTTCCTGTCTTCCTTTCTCTATCGCCTAAGAACTTTCTCAGAGCCTGTGGGAGATGCCGCAGGGCATCCTAAATTTTGTGTGAATGAAATGCTCAGATAAGTATCACTGTCATCCCAATTGCTCATAGATTTGCTCAAGTGGGCACTAGTAATGTCTCCACTGTAAGACTTGTTGTTACTGTTTTTGGCATATTGAATACGCCATGGGGAGCTTGCCAGGCTCTGCCATGTGGGCGAGATGCTCTTGGTAGCTTGCCAGGCTCTCCAAGAGGGGCAGAGGAATCGAACCCGGGTCGGCCTCGTACAAGGCAAACGCCTTACCCGATGTGCTATTGCTCCAGCCTGCTCAGATAAGTAACATCATTTATGCACTGCAGAGTACATAACTTTTAATGGGAATATATTTTTGGGATAAGAGTTGGAGAGAGCTCGACACGCATATTTTTTCATGTGAGAGATCTTCCTTGGTTTCATCTCTGGCTCTGTATGTTCCCTGAACACCACCAGGAGAGATCCCTGAGTCCAGAGCTGGGAGTTGTCCCTGAGCTGAATGGGGTGTGCCCCCCTCCCCCTCCCCCAAAAAAAAGCTTAGGGAGATTTGTAGCACTAAAACAATTTGTCTTTGGTAGTCTTAGAGCATGGAGTTTGTTCACTCACTAGTCCTGTAATTACACCCATCCCAATTCTTACACTTCCTGAAGGAAGTTGCCCTGTATCCCTTCTCCCTGAAATAAAGCGTTACTTACCTCTGAGAACATCTTTCACAGAGCCCATGAACAATGTAGCGGAACTGCGCAATAAACAGAATGCTGTCAAATATATATCTTCCCATAATAGATCCTATACCTTAAAATGACTACAGGGAATCACATTTTAGAGTCTGTAACATGCGGTAGTTTTGATACGACTGGTTGAGCCATGCAGAAATGATTAAAAAAAAAGAGTAATAAATTCAGCTTTTACGCCAAGCATCGAGCCTCGCGCCAGAATGAAACTACCGTACTCAAATCTTCGACAGCTTAGAGCTAATTAGACCTACATTTCCGAACCGCGCGAGCATCATGCAGTGACTGTTATGATAACTATATTCTCGCGGAGTGCTGGGTGGTGATTTACATCGGCCATACTCGCCAGGCTCGGGGACCTCGTAGTAGGAAACGTCTGGAGGCCTGGGATTAAAACTTAGACGTTCTACCCCTGGGCATCTCTCCGTGTTGGAAGTGCTGGATGTTGGTGCAGTTGTTTGGCAGGGCAGACAGAGAGCTCAGGGGGTGGCACTGTCCCCGTGCATTTTAATTACCGCTGAAACCGTGACTCAAACAATAAATGGATTTTATATGGTTTTGAGAAGTGATAGTTTGAACACTCTTGGGTTATTATGAGGATAAAGCAGATCTATTATAAAGTTCTTAGCAGGGTGCCTTAACACAGAATAAACCCTCACTGACAAACGGTTGTTTTATTTTATTTTATTTTTTATTTTTAAATAAAACAAACCAACGTCCCATCTATTGGTCAGAATGCATGGTTTATCCCAGATTGGCTTTTGGCTCTAAAAGGAGGCATTATTTTAACTGATGCCGGGTGGTTAGTGATTTTAATGCCCTGGATTTCCTTCGAAAATTACATAAGCAAGGGTAATCCAGGTCTCTGTTGATCCTGGCTAATGTTCCACACATGTAAATATGCCGGGCTCCTGCCTTAGGAACACAGGATTGATTCAGTGTAAAGCGGTTCTGAACGCTTCCCTCCATTAGAAAAAGCCTGGTGCCTTTTTGTCGTGGTGGGAAGGATTCCAGAGATCTCTGGGGCGGTGGTGGGGGTGGGGGTGGGGGGGTGTTGCTGGGGCCAGCTCGGGGTGAAGCAGGATGAGAAGAGGGGGTTCCTCACAAATGCCACCCAACGGCATGATCCGAGAAGGGGCCGGCTCTGTCTTGCTGGAAACCAGATTGTCTCCAGATGCCAATAACAATGATATTATTAGGGCACTCTGCATTCTTCTCAACTTCATGATGAAATGTGTGAGTGTGACTTAGGTCCGGCCGAAAGCTTCTCTGCCCAGACCTTTCATCTGTGAGACATTTTCTAATCCTCCCCATGAGCCCGCAGTGCTGAGACTCGCCTCCTTGTCTGTGGAACCGGGCAACTGAGACATAGTGTGGTTACGTGACCCAGCCATTAGGCCACACCATCAAGAGAAGAGACGGGAGTCAGAACCAATTTGTGGGACTCGGAAAGACTATGATCCTCACCACTGTTCCCATCCTCTTGGGTTCAAGTTGTGCAGTGTCCCGAGATGCTTTGAGTTTAGAGTGGTGACCTCTTGCCCTTCGGTTACCTATCAAGGAATGAATGGATCCACCCACTAGCTTGCGGGGGGTGAGGTTGGGCATTGATAAAAATATGAGAGGGTATCCCTGGCTTCAAGGAACAACACAGCCCCCAGACAGTGCAACCCCTTGTTCAGCGGACAGCCTCTGCCGTCTGTTCCCACCCCAGCAAGACCCTGCTTCTCTCTCCACCTTCTTTCCCATGGATTCTGGGTGTGGTTTGTCATCCCAGCACCACTGTCAGCCACAGCCTCTGGGTTTTGTAAGAGCAGTCACATGAAGAGAGATGCTCATTTGCCAAGAGATGGGGCATTCGGGATTTTTTAAAAAAATTTTTAACTTTTTTTTTTTCTTTTTGGGTCATACCCGGCAATGCACAGGGGTTAATCCTGGCTCTGCACTCAGGAGTCACTCCTGGCGGTGCTCGGAGGACCATATGGGATGCTGGGAATCGAACCCCGGTCTTCCGTGTGCAAGGCAAATGCCCTACTCACTGTGCTATTGCTCCAGCCCCCGATTTTTTTTTCAACCTGACACGGATGCTCCTGGGGCAGGAGGAATGAGATTGAATATGACTATTTTGGATTTGATTTTGACCCAGTTATGAACATCACAGTCTATCGCAGGGATAATAAGATAGTAAAAATGTTAACTCCTATTTATTGAGGTTATTGTGCCAGTCAGACTTCTTTTTTTTTGGGGTTCTTTTTTTAAGTTTGTTTTGGGGTCACACCTTTTGCTTGGGGCTACTCCAGGCTCTTTGATTGGTGGTAGGCAGCAGACTGTATGGTTTTGATGATAAAACCGGAGCCTTCCACAGGCAAAACTTAGCCCATTGAGTAATTTCTCTGACTCACCAGTATGGGATGTTGCTGGAATTAAAAGCATTTCAGGGACTGGAGCAATAGTATAGAAGGTAGGGCATTTGCCTTGCATGAGTCTGACCCAGGTTCAATCCCCAGCATCTCATATGATCCCCGAGCACCACCAGGAGTGATTCTTGAGTGCAGAGCCAGGAAATAACCCTGAGCATCACTGAGTGTTGCCCCTAAACAAACAAAACAGTCAAAGCACATCAGAAAAATTTCCCTAAGAATATCTGATAACATGAACTTCACCTTCCTCCATACATATATACATACAAACAGACAATACAATACAATCTCACAATTTAAATGTTTGCACACATACATATACAGGTGTAGCTATATACCCGTGTGCACATACACTCATGCATCCTCTGCATACACACAGTCACACACACACCACATGCACATTTGCATGCATCAAATATGCACAGCATTCTTCTGGAAAGAGCCACAGTTCTTTGAACCAGTTCTTTGATTGACCAGAATGGGCCAATCAAGTTTTGCATTTGAATCCTGAGCAATGATAGAGATGGAATGAAGAGGTACTCTATTAGCAGTGCTCTTGAGGAAACATCATGAATGATTGTTATTCCTGTGCTTGGGTAACCAATCCTTCCTTTCATTCCACACGCTGCACGGTAGACTTCCAACAAGTCCTTTTTCTTTCCTTCCCTCCTTAAGTCAATTTCTGTGGCTTGCCACCAAAGAACCCTAACTGATGTAAATCCTCTCTTCAGTTTAGCCAATGCCAGTGGTGGGGGCATTCCACTGAGAATTGTGGCCAGTGGAAAGCTGAAAGCGAAGAAGGAGAATTGGTTGCTTTGTATACACTGTCCATGAGGTAGGGTCATACTGTTCTTCTTGAGATTCCATGAATCACGAAATTTGAGCCGTGAATTAATTTTCTTTGGTTGTATTTTAGTTTGTCATATGTTTTTCCCTATATCTTCACCCACCCCCGTGCTTCTAATGTGATGACTAGGTAATATATTGCTTCTTCACCCTTCAGTTATTTGTTTAGCAAATATTCATAGGAACGCTCTGCATTATAGTATAGTCTATAGTATAGACTCAGGACTATATTAGTAGTTCAAGAGGCAAAAACAAAAATTCAGAGCTGGAAGATACAATTAACTTTATCTCATTTTTTTTTTAGTTTTTGGTTTTGTTTGTGCTGTTTCTGGGATTCCAATTCAGGCCATCATGCATGCAAGGCCAGTATTCTATCACTAAGCCAGATCCCAAACCCAGGAAAAATAGTATAGTCCAATCCTCCTGATTCTTACAGAAAACAAAGGCACACTCAAGTTCAGTGGTGTGGGGGGCAGAGCAATAGTATAGTGGACAGGCTATTTGCCTTGCATGTGGCTAGCCTGGGTTTGATCCTGGCCCCCCATACCTCACCAGAAGTGATCTCTGAGTGCCGAGCCTGGAGTAAGCCCTGAGCACTGCTGGGTGTGGCCCCAAACCCAAATGTTCCTCTATCATTTGGTTTTAACTGATTTCCTTATCTGATATATGATCCTTAGCACCACTCCTGTAAGATGGGTTTACTGTGTCACTGTGCCATAGTATATTGTCTTTAGATCCAGCTAGGTCATTCAAAATCCCCACCTCTCTGAAGCCCTTGGCAGTTGCTTCATGTAGTATAAGGCTCCAAGTCTTAATTCGATGCGAGTTTCAGTGCCGAAACTGGGCTCTTTAATATTTCCTGTGGGTGTCAACTGGTGATCACTCTTCATCACCCGACTCCCTGTGGAAACGGCAGGTGGTCTCTAAAGGGCTGGTTTGCACCCACAGGCAGAGCAGTGCTCTGAAAGCTCTAGACCCCTGGTGACTCACAGGACGTGAGAAGACACATGCACAGTCCCATGTGACTGGTGACTGAACCTTTCTGTGATTCTGATGGACAGAATTAGGCCAACTAGTCTGCGATGAGACATCCTGAAGCAAACTGGGGACTTAAGAAGCCAGAAACAAACCCCAAGGCTAATGCTGCTCACCTGCAACCCTGGGTCTCTTTCGGGGTCTCTCTGAGTCAGGTCTTCGTCCTGTTTCATTTCGGTCCGTGGCGTGTGGCCAGAGGACTTATTCCCTTTTCCTATCGAGAGTTTATGTACAGTAAATGTGGCTTTGGGCCTTGTATCAGAGTCCTCTAGGGGGGAAAAAGAACCACTAGGAGTTATATGTGTGTGTGTGCCTATATTTGTGTATATACTCGCATGGATATGCACATATATGCAAACACATTTGCATGTTTGCATATGCATACATGAAAATATGTCATATATACATATGTATGCATATATACATGAAATTTAAGGATTTGGCAAATGTGGCTGTGGTGGCTGTCAAGTCTGCAATGTGTAGGGCTGCTAGGGTGGCATTTCGGTTTGCCTGGAGCTGTGTTTCTCAATCTCGTTCTCCTTCTAACCTTGTCTCCTTCTTGTGCCTTTCCTCTCTTGCCAGTCTTGTGCTGTGTCCTCAACCTCCACCCCCATTTATGTGATTTTGATATCCTGGGGGTGGGGGGTGATCCACATCTGTGACTGGATCTCCTGGTGTGTTCAGACCCATAGCTGCGCCCCCTCCCCCGACCCCAGCTGATGGAGGAAGGAATGGGTCCACAGGCTGGTAACCAGTGGCAACTTGAATCAGAGCAATCAGGATTCTTATAGAGAATTTGTGAAGCCGGTTGGAAGACAACAGTTACACGTAGTTGTGCTTGAACATTAGCATAAACAATGAACCGATATAAAGCGCTTCCTTCAGGGGAAATTCTTCTAGAAGATACACTCAGGGATGGGATTTCATCTAGGGGCATATTGATTTTTCCTTTCCTTTACTAGTAATCCATTCAAACAATCATATTAAATTTACTTCTTAGTAATATTTCCAATCATTTTGTATAAACACATTAAGAGCTATAGACTTTCCCCTATACCCTAGATTAAGCTTAAAATGATCTCTCTGGACTCACGGTAAAGGATTCCTTTTCCTGAGGACATCTTGCTGTATTTCCTAGACTAAAGTCCTCAAGACAGGTTAAATTTTCCTAACACCAAATAAGGTCCTTATTTAGTTAGTTTTTTTGGGGGATCATGACAGAGTTTGTTACGTGACTGTACTCTTAACTTATTATATTTCTTATGACCCTTAGGCTGCCCCATGTTGAAGCCAGGGTAGCTCACAGCTTGCCCTGGGTCCATCCAAGTCTCTTGGTGACACTTACCTTTTGGGGGATGAAGAGCCAAAGTCAACCTAAGGGAACTGAGGTTTAAGTCAAGTAAATATGACAGAAGCCCAGCAGTAAATATTTTTCAGTCAGTTAACCCAGTATTATAAAAGCACAGTGTTAACTGTCTTCTTGTGTCTGTACAACAAGGACATTGTTTTAGAATAAAGATATGTAAAGGGCATAAAGTATAGAGAAAGGCAAATATATACTAAATCCAGAGCCATCCGAAGGTTTGACTTTACAAGATTCCGTATCTTATTTGGAGATATTTGTGACTAATGGGGGGAGAAGAACACAAAGATGAGGTTAAAGATAAACATGGAGGATCAGAGGGGAATTGGGGGTGCCCCCGGAGTGCTGTAGTGGGTGTAACTCAATTTACATAAGCTCTCTGAGGGAGGAGAAAGGACAGCCCAATGTTAAGCCTAAACTACTTGGAACTATAATCCACACACAGGGGCTTCAAAATGCTCGTGTAGAGGCAAACTAAGTTCTCCAGGGAAACTCCATTATTGTATTTATTTTGCTCTTGAGGCCCTCAGCTTATTGGTCCAGACCCACCAATTCCACTGCAGAGTGTAAACTGCCTTACTTAAAAAGTCAATTGATTAGAAAAGTTTGTCACACCTACAGATGCCTTTGGGAAAACAGCCAAACTGATACCTCAGGTTCACATCACAGACCTCCATCAGGGCCTCAAGAATGCCTGGGCGATCTCAGGAGTCCCTGGAGCAGGGAAGCGGCCGTGGTTGATGTTCTGAGACGAGAGTTCAATGTGGAAGAGAACCACTGAAGTTCTTATTTCAAGTAGTGGGTTCCATGGCTGGATTCTTTGTTTCTCTGTGTGTATGTTTTTGGGCTCTTGGCTCTGAACTCAGAGAGCACTCCTAGGTGATGTTCAGGGGACCATATGGGGTGCCAGGGATCAAACCTAGATCAATCATGAGCAAGGCAAGCACCCTACCCCTGTCTCCGGTCCCCCTCCCCACCCATGACTGTGTTCTAAGGGATTCTGATTTTCAAGGCTCCCGAGAGGTAAGAGTGAATTGTGAGGGTCTCCACTTAAGACAAACAAATAGCGCCAAAAGATTATAGAAAATATTAGAGGACATGCCGCCTGGTAAGTGTGATGTTTTTGTTTCACATAAGCGTGTGTGTGTGTGTGTGTGTCTGTGTGTGTGTGTGTGTCTGTGTATGTGTGTACACGCAGGTGTGGGGAGGGACTGGGGCTTGTAGTAGAGAATATTTCTAACTCTGGGTTTGAGTCAAGGTCACAGGCGTTTGAAAGCCCCTGGTGAGGGACACAGTGTGTATTTGCCCTTGTGACATGCTGTGGCAAGTGACTCTTTCCTCTTTTATTACCTGGGCTTTGATTGCTGTTGACAGCCCCAGCCATCCTTCCTTGGGTAATTTCCCCTGTCTTGCTGAGGCTGGTGCTTATGGAGTAATGAAAGGTTAAGACAGAGAGGGTGTGAAACAAGGTTCTGAAATCCCCATTTCTATAAGCCCCGGCATCCTCCTCCTGACCCATCCCTGGGGTCCTTCGCAATCTGTAGAAGTCCTGTTGCCCGTGCCGTGGGACAGAAGAGCCCCGAGTCAGCTGTACCGGGCTGGTGGGGGGGGCGGGTCGGTCACGCACCCCGCTGAGCAGATAGCAAAATGGACTTTAATAACTCTCCCGTCCGCTGAAGCTCTGGGAGCCGAGGGGGAGATTGCCGGCGTTGTTGCTGCTTGGCTTCCTGGCCTGGGGGGAGGCCTGACTGATGACTGAATATCCATCAACAAATAATAAATAATAATAATAACCTGCCTGCCAGGGGCTTGGCAGAGCCAGGAGGCTGACATGGCTGATGCTTTCTTGCCTCTTAATCCAACCTCAAAGTCAATTTGAAGCAGAAACGATAACGACGTCACACTGTAGAAATTTCTCTTTGCCACTGTCTTTATGTGTGATCCCTGGGGCCGGGACCCAGCTGGGTGAAACTGCGAAATAACAGGGTTGTGTGTGCGGTGACTCTGGATGCCTGGGTCTGCGATTTTTCCTCTTCGGGGAGCACAAATGCTATGCGTGCCCCCCACCTGCCTCTTCCCCTCAAGGTGTTGGGTGGGAAAAGACCCTGATGGAGTCGTGGTATTGCCTCTGGAAGAAGACCTCCCCCCACCTCATAAGGAGTAAGATCTTGGTTTGGGGGCCAGAATTTCTGCGTTTGAATTTGAATTTCTCCTCTTGTGCATACCTGTGTGTGTGTTTGTGTGTGTGTGTTTGTGTGTCTGTGTGTGTGTCTGTGTGTGTATGTCTGTGTGTGTGTAACCTTGAGCATGCCCTTTCCTGAGCCCCAATTCCTCATCCGTAGGGCTAAATAATAGCAGAACTGTGATTCTAATAGGTAATGCTTCTTTAGTGATTATATTCCATGCAGTGTTCTAAGCACTTCACCTGCATGATCTCCTTGAATCCTCCTAACAGCCACATCTCCTTGGGTTACCGATGGGGACACTGAGGCAGAGAGCAGGACTGTGTCCCCGGCCACACAGTTGCTCAGAGGTGAGCCAGGAGTCCTGAGAGGCTTTGTGGTCCTCTGCTAAGAGGAAGTGAAGCAAGGCCAGTCTGACCTCAAGTCCAGCCTGGGCTGGGTCGGGGACATTTCCTTTTAGGATTCTGATTTGCTCAAAGTGAAGGTTTTCCTGGGGCTGGAGTTGATAGCACAGCAGGTAGGGCGTTTGCCTTGCACTCGGCTGACCTGAGTTCGATTCCCAGCATCCCATATGGTCCCCCGAGTACCTCCAGGAGTAATTCTTGAGTGCAGAGCCAGGAGTAACCCCTGAGCATTACCGGGTGTGACCTGGGTTCGATTCCCAGCATCCCATAGGGGCCCCTGAGCACCGCCAGGAGTAATTCCTGAGTGCAGAGCCAGGAATAACCCCTGTGCATCACCGAGTGTGACCCAAAAAAAGAAAAAAAAAGTGACGGTTTTCCTTTCCACACTTTGAGGTCCAGGGAGATGGTCATTGTGACAAAGCTCCTCCCTTGTAAAGCTGCCATGGTGATTGTGTTTCAGTCCCTCTCCTGAGTAGCCTGTGAGCATCTGCATGAGAGATCTTGGTTCCCCCATAGTTGGCTCCTCCTGGCATGCCCAAAAGCTCATGCTTACTAGCCAGAGTATCGAAGTCCGCTCAGCTGGATGAACGGGCTCCGGGGGAGGACCCTGGCTCCCAAGTCTTGCCTTCTCCCATGTGTGGAAAGCTCGACTTAGTCACAGCCCTTCTCTTTGAAATGCTCACGGTTGGAGAAGACGTGGGTGACAGCTTCCCTGGGCCCCTCATTATCAGACAACTTTCCCCTTCACCTGAGCAGCCAGGCACCGTGCACCAGGTGGAGGGGAGGTTGGGCTCGAGGCCACGACTGTCCCCCTGAAGTTGACCTGGACAAAGGGTCCCTGCGGAAGCGTGCTCAGTAGGGGAGTCAGGTTGAAGGGGTTCTCCTGTGCCTCCCATGGCTGCGGTTAGCCGGAGGGGTCTTCATGTGTAGATTTCCAGACTGTCTGTTCCCGTTGCTCCCTTCCTTTCCCCCCCTGCCACTCCCCGGCTCCCCCCTGCCCCAGAGATGGGTAATATGGTTGGCGGAGGAATAAAAGTCTCAACAGCCTCATTTCACTTTGCCCAGAAACCACATTTAGCAGCCAGAGATTGAAGGAAGTGGGTGGGGGGGGTGTGTGGAGAGGGACAAGGAGACCCTAGCACCGGACAATGTCACTGTTTTATTTATTGATTTATTTTAATTCTTTCACTGTGAATTGCAAGGTTCAAGGATATTCCTGACTGAGATTCAGGCGTATATCGTTCCAGCGCCACTCCTTTTGAACAGTGGCTGTCACCCCTCGCCAGTATCCCCAAGTTACCCCCCCCCCCGCCCTGGAGCTTCAGCCTGCATCTGTGGCTGGCACATTTCTGTTCTGGAAAGTCTCTCTCTCACACACACACACACACACACACACACACATACACACACGCGTGCACACACACACATACACACACGCACACACACACATATATATACACACAGTCCTAAGTCAATGAACTAATTCATTAAAAATGGTTTCTTAAGAATTTGCTTTTTAGTACACAGGGGGTGGTGCTCAGGGATCACTTCAAGGGGCCATGTGGGGTACCGGGGATCAAACCCAGGTCAGCAGCACACAAGGCAAACGCCCTATCTGCTGTACTCTCGCTCCAGCCCTTCCAAGCCCTAGTTATAAATAACATGATGTATTTATTTGCTGACTAGGAGAAAAACCACCCCCCTCTCTGTCCAGGTCCACCTGCAGATGCTGTAAAAATGGCTACAGTGGGAGCCTCTCATACATCCCCCTCTTGGGGAGGAGGGCAGGCCGAGGGTCTCTCCGTGACCATGTGGCTTCGACCAGGCTGAGATGTCTGCTCAGGTCGGTACCAAGGAGGGCAGCAGTGCTCAGGTTCTGTCCAAGACTGCTGGGGAGGGGGCAAGGCCACGTGGCAATTTTACCTGGCCCGGGTCTTTGTTTTCTCGGCCTCACCTCCGATTCCTCAGACCAACAGAATCGCCAAGCTGTAAACGGCACAGCTTACAAACCGGCGTGCCTGACGTGGCTGGGGCGTTCATTACCAGCCGTAAAGGCACGCCAGCAAGAGAGGTTGCTGTTCTGTAGCCCAATTTTCCATCGCAATAACCCAATTAACTGGTGTGTGTGTTTGTTTTACAAAGCTCCAAGCTACAATAAACCATACAGATACGCGGCCTGCAGAAAGCTCCGTAATTAGGACAAGGTGTACAAATTAAACCACTCTTTTTAAACTTCAAAACCGGCTAACTTCTGACATACTGTACGACGGGGGCTTCTGGGACTGAACCCAATTAACATCTTAGTATTTTATAAGCATCGTTTTAATTGCATTTGTATGCAATCTTCTCTCCAAGTGCCTTTCAAGGTGCTAGGCCTTGTTCAGCTTTTATTACTTTGGTGATTTAAATCTTCTCTCTTGGAGGTTCCCATTAATAATGACTACTGCTACTTCAAATGCTGGTCCAACATAAAACTCTGTCTCTCAAAAGAATTATGCTTTCAAACAGTTACATTTAACTTTATTATTACATTTTTAATTTTTTTCTTTGTTTGAACATTATGCCTTTAAACATTTTATCAACTTGCCAGCTCTGGTAATGGCTAGAAAAGAGATACTTTTTAGGAGCTGGGGTGATAGCGTATTCCCCACTTTCTTGTTCACCTTTAGTCTGGAGTAAAGTTGTTTGGTGCCATTGGCTGCCTCAGTGATGGGGAGGTATTTGAACGAGTAAATTCTGGGACTTATTTTATATTTTTTTGCATGTTAGAGCTCCTTTGTCCACATTTTGGGGTTAAACAAGTGAGGTCTTTCTTACAAAATTTAAGGAGGCATCCCCAAAGTATAGGAATAAAGACAACTAATATCTTAATGCAATATTTTAAGGCATGACATGGAGACCAACAGCCTGTTTTTGTAGAAAATACTTTTGGAGTTAGGGCCAGGTTAGGGGGAGGCCAGCACTCAATGTTGTACAAGCGCAAGCAGAATCCTGTTTTCATTTTGAATTCTGATGTTTTCTTCGCCATTGGCATTTTTTTTTGTTCCTACTTTTTATTTTTAAAAGACGTCACATTAAATTGTTATTTATCTGAGCCCTGAATTTGAAAGGCCTCTTAAAATTTTTCACTCCGGTGTCTTCCCCTCCCCTGGTCAGACTGTGCTATAAATCCAAGTGTAATGAAGACTTTGAAGGGGTTTATATACATTTGAGAAATTTCCAATGGGAAATTTTTACCTCCTGAGCCAGAAACGTAGGGGGAATCTTGTGTATATTTTCTTAATGTGGGGTGCAAAGAAATCACTTTCTTCTCTTAGAACCATCCAAACAAGTCAATGAGTTGATGGCAGACTCTTCTCCTTCATAACCATTGCCTACAGAAGCAAAATGCTTCTATAATTTTCCTTTGGTGCTTCTTATTGTAAGAAGGAGTTAGGAAAAAATGAGTACTAATGTTGTGCTCAATTAGGATTTCTGTTATCTGGATAAAAATATACAGTCTTGAGCAGGCGGCAAGATCCTCCTGGAATATTTTAAACCTTTTTGCTTGATTGAGTGTCTTGTCAAACAAAGCTGGCAGCCTCTCTCCCAGAGCTGCCTGAATCTATGCAGATATGATTTCTATCATGCCTTTATTATGTGTAGTCTGTAATAAGGATGAGCACATATAAATCATCTCTGGATGGCAGTTAGGATGCAATACTCAAAGGAGAAAGACATTTCTGCTTTCAAATGTCTAGCGATTTCAGATATTATATGGCAAGTCTCCCCTGAACTGCACAATCTTCAATTCTACTCAGGCTCTTCTTTGGAAGAATGAGACTTTCATATCTTTCTTTGCAAGAATCACTCGTGAGATAAGAATTGTGTCGCTCAGCCAGAGCACTGTATCTTTTTGGCTAGTTTGGGATCAAAGTTGTGTTTGAAAAGAGGATCCTTCTGCAGTTCGATTCAAGAGGCTGGTCTTGAACAATGGTGGGGAAACAAACCTCAGGGGTGGGGGTCGGCTTCTCTGGAATGCAACACGGGCCCGTGACTAAGGAGGTCTCAACACTTTGTTGACCTGAATCCCTCACCAAGGATGAAGTGTATTTCTGGGGACCTGTCAAAGGGTCACTGTAGCCTTTTCCCTGAGTCACAACTATCTCCATCCTCACCCATGACAAACGGTAATTTAGAAGGAGAGAGAGAGAAAAAAAAAAAACACACCCAACTCCAGTGAAAACCCAAATGTGAGGTTTTCAGATCTGGGTACTCATATGGCTCTTATTAATTGAGCATTTACCATGTGCCAAGTCTTTAGTGTGTCTTTGTAACATCTCAGTAGTATTCTGTGGAGTGTAGCCATGTAGGTGCTGTATTACCCGTTGTTCTGATAAGGAAAGGTTAAGCAAGTTAAGTAGAGGAGGTGGTGGTTGCAGGTTGGGGAGGGTGATGGGTCAGGATTCTAATTCCGGCATGAGAAGCTGATCTGGTTTCTCACCCACTCTCTTTCCGTGGTCTCAGACCTTTCGATTCTCAGGTCTCAGGATGCCCAAGAGTGAAGTGGCTCACTTGGTTGGACAAACAAGCAAGCAGGTGGCCAAAGGTCTCAGGAGCCTGCCTTGGTTGGTGTTAAAAGACAGCCTGTGGGAGCTATTTGGTTGAGTTGTGGCATGTGATTGTATTTATTGGGTGTGACAAGGGTGACAGGGAAAGGATTAGGCCCCAGGTGCATGGTGGTACAACATTTGTCTTCAGGTCGTCAGTCTTCAGGGATTTTCTCTCCCTTCCAGTGTCTGCCCTTCCTCTCTCTGGGGGTCCTGGGCTTGTCAGCCTCAAACTCCTAGAAAGGGGCCAGTCTTCCTCCGAGTGCAGTGTCGCAAAGGACAGATGGGCACCTCCCCTGGTGGGCCAGACTGCCCCTGTGCCTGCCGTCCAGCTGCCTGGGTGCTGAGTGGGCCTCAAAGGCTGGTTGGCTTCCTGTGACACAGCTGGGGCACTGCTTCCTTTAGTCCCCCAGTCCCCGTGGTCTGGGCTGACCTCCTACTGTTGGCAAGTGGGTGCATTTCTAGAGCTACTTCTGGTGCACAGGGACACACAGGTTCAAATAATTCTTGCCAAGTGGCCAGAGATTTAGCGAGTCAATATTCACAGGGAAGATAAACTTTTATTTAAAAAAAAAATTTTTTTTTAATGAAACACCGTGAGATAGAATTACAGACTTACACACTTTTGTGATTACATTTCAGTCATACAATGGTTGAGTACTCATCCCTCCACCAATGTTCCCAGTATCCCTCCCGCCACCCCCACTCCACACACTGCCCCGCCAGCAGGCACGTTCCCTTCTACTCTCTCTCTCTCTCTCTCTCTCTCTCTCTCTCTCTCTCTCTCTCTCTCTCTCTCTCTCCTTTTGGGTGCTATGGTTTGCAATTCAGGTAGTACGTGGCCATCCTGTTCGGTCTGTAGTCTACTTTCAGCACACATCTCCCATCCTGAGCAAGGGATAGCCTTTCATTTGGGGAACATTAGTCCTTGAGAGAGGGAAGTCTTTGGGGCCAAGGGTCTTTCCCTAGCATCTGTCATCACACCAAGTAGAGTCACTCTTTGCCCTGGCAGTGAGAGGTGAGAGGTGAGGACTAGCATGGCTCGCAACGAAGGGGGGTTGGGGCGGTAAGATAAGGAAGGAGCCTGGGGAAAGGGAGGGAGAGAGAGAGGGAGGGAGCAAAGAACAGAGAGATGACAGAAAGGCCGGAAGAGAGGAGCACTTCGTGATCGGGAGTTCTCTTTAATGGGCCTGGGCTGGGATGAATGGCTGTCTGAACACAAACCCAGGAAGTTGCTGTGACGTGCACTATTTCCCACCTTATCTAGCAGGCAGCTCCGGCCAGATAAGAGGTGTCACTGTGATTTCTCACTCTTGGCCGCCAGGGCTGTGTCCCACCCCCCACCTCCGAGTGTCACTGCACAGACTTCCCTGGGCTTTCTCAGAAATCCATCTGGTGGGCATAGGGAATCCAGACGCAAAGCTGCTGAGAGCTTGGTGGGAAAAGGCGCTGCCGTCGAAGGATTCCCAGATCCCAGTCATCTGTAAATGGGAACGGCAATTCTTTCCAGCTGCCTTCTAGAGATGCCACAGGCGGTTCCGTCTCCACAAAGGCATGTTAACTCTGTAGTCTATACAGGCACTAGACGGGAAGATGATTTAAGTCAGGGCTTCTTTTGTTTGTTTGCTTGTTTGTTTGGGGGCTACACCAGGCAGTGTTCCTGGCTTACTCCAGGCTCTGAACTCAGGAATTATGCCTAGTAGGGTGCTGGGGACCATGTGGGATACATGGGATTGAACCCAGGTTGGCTGTGCGCAAGGCAAATGCTGTACCCACTGTACTATCTCTCTACCATCCCCAAATCAGTGCTTCTTAACACTGGGGACCCCAGGATATTCCAAGGGGCCACAGGTGAAAATCATGTCAATGGTAGGCATATAGCATGAGACTAGGGGGCCAACTGGTAGGACAGGGGACCCACAGGAAGGAAACAAGGTTCAAAAGGGGACCATGGTCAGGAAAAAAAGGTTGAGAGACAGCAATTTAGAGTGACAGGGTAATTTCAGATGGGAAGAAGGAAGCCTGTGGAGAGGTCAGCTGGTCTACCCATCTGCCTCCGTGTCAGGGCATTTGCCCGTAATCCTCTAGATATTGGACTGAAAATCCCACATTGGAGCCCTCTGGGGGTGAGCGTTCCACGATTGGGAAGTCTTTATTTACATTTAACCTCAAGTTTGCCATTTGCAGTGGGAGCTCTTGCTCGGTGCAGATGGAGAAACAGCGGATCTAAACCATGCACAGTTTGCCCCTTGTCTTCTGTGCTTACAGATCACCCAGAGAAGAGTTCTTCTCAACAACTCACTTTCCTTCTAGCCGGGGACCCTGCTGGAGGAGGCGCATGTTGCTCCCTTCCCAGTTTCATTGTCTTTCCTCCTGCTCCAGAACGTTCCTCATGGAAGGTGACGTTCTTCACCCCTGTCTATGCCTTGTGGCTTAGGGGAGAGGGGACACCCAGTCCACTCTTAAGGGAGAGGGCGTGTGATTGAGAAGTTTCTGTGGCCCGGCAGTTGGTGGCGGAGGCAAAGTGGACCGTCTGGGGCCACCGTGTTGTTATCTGTTGACCTCACGGCACTACTGGCCAGAGATGACCCAGCCTTTGGTGACTAAAGCCCATGGCAGGTGATCTCTGTTAAGCAAATTTCACTATTTTAGCCGGGGACAGTTAAGGTGCAGGCATGCTCACACAGGCTAAACTCAGAGCGCATTGACAGCTGTGCCTGGGAGCCATGGCCTGTATGATTTGGTCACTTGTCTAAGGTCACAGACAGATTGCGTTCCAGATGGCCAGGTCTAGCCCTAGCCCTGGACGTGGGCAAAGCTCTTGGCCTCGGCACGCCTCAACATCCTGATCTGCACATGAGGGCACTGTCCGCTTCACCGGAGGGCTCGTGGAAGTAGGACTGCTCATGCGCGTGAAAATGCAGGGATGGTTTAACTTGCAAGCTATATAGGGATATTGCCATCATTCATCACCCAGCGCAGGAAGAGAACGCCTCCAACTCCCGTGGGCGGAAATGGAAAGGATTCTAAGTGGCCGAGACGGTCAGCTTTCCCACTCAACACCCACGGCCCACCCCAAGTGGGCAGTCTTCCTGGTGGAGATGTTGGATCTTGGGGATGTTTCCTTGTCTGGCCGGGCCTGGAAAAGGGCAGCTGGTTGAGGTGCCCAGGCCAGAGCAGGTCTGAGCGATCATTACCAACTGCTGTTCTCAATGCTGTGTCCACTATCCTAGAAGCTCCGAGGCTACAGAAATGGGTCTGCCTTGCCCCTGCCCTCAAGGCCCCTCCAGAGAGGAGATTTCCCATCAGCATTGCACCTGCACTGTGGGTCAGTCACTGGGCTAATTTGGGGGATACTTTGGTAAACAAGAATAGTGCTGGCTCAGCACACAGACAGCCACATGAACTGTGGGTGAACTTTAGGGTGTCCATACTTTCCCTGAAGTTAGATGCAAAATTTTTATATGTGTGTGTGTGTGTGTGTGTGTGTGTGTGTTTGCTATTTGTCCCCCCTGTTCCCCTCACTTTGGTAAAGTATTTGCATCTTTGATTGGCTTTCCAAAGGGGCTCAGGGCTCCTCCAGAGAGGTTAAGAACAGTCTGGTGGGAGAGATAAGCTGTTCCCGAGAAACAGTAACTGCACGGCAGGAAGTGCTAGCTGAAGAGTGTACAGGGTCCTCTTGATAAAGGAGGGAGTGATTCTTGTCAGCTGGGTGGCAGGCAGAAGGCTGTGTCTGACCCAGGCCTTAGGCTTGCTTAGCTCAAAGGATGGTCAGCCTTTCCTTGCTGGACACTGACGGGGGAGGGGACCGGAGTGACCTCAGTTGGCTTGTGATATGGTTTCTCCGTGACGTGCTCCTGCTGCTCTCGGGTGAGCTTCCACTTAGCATGGCCGCACCGGAATCCAGACTCTGGGCTCCCGCTATCCTTCACGGATCTCCCGGAAGGAATGGGTCAGTGTCATCGCCGGTGAAGGGCTGGCTTTGGAGTCCAGAAATGGATCCTGCTCTCTCTATGCTGATTGCCGGTCCTGGCATGCGACTGCTTCTTCCTCCCACCCGCTAAAGGCAGAAGGTTTTTCTCCTGCCCCTGTCTGACAACACTCCCCCTTTCAAGAAAGTTCCTGTCGGGGATGTATACTCTGATTCAGCTGGTCACCTCTCGCGCTGAAGAAGAGGAAGCTTGGCCTGGGCTCCGTCCTTGGCAGGCGGTCCTCTGATGGCTGTGTGCTCTGCAGACGGGGTTCTCAGGCATGGGAGTTCAGTGGGAGGAGCAGAGGCTTCGGGGTGAGTTTGGGTGTGGGTGGCTGGGCCCACTTGGTGTGACCATTGGGCACTTAAATTAGCCCGATGTGAACATGAGTTTCTTCCAATCGAATAAGATGAGGCATGTGAAGCATTGATCCCCAGGCTGGCATAAAGTGGATGCTTAGGAAATATTATTCAGGAGGCGGAGTAAGAGGAGAGAAAGACAAGAAGGAGGAGGAAAAGGAAAGAGCATTGATCCACTGGTTAGCAAAGAGGGAGTCGTAGCAAGCAGCCAGCCAGCACTCCCAAGACCATGCTGTTCTACGACTGCTGTCGGTTACACCGCACCCCTATTCCTTCCTTTCTCCCCATCACTGTCATCCCATTGATCCTCGATTTGCTCAAGAGGGCGCCAGTAACGTCTCCATTTGTCCTAGCCCTGAGACTTTAGTAGCCTCTCTTTACTCGTTCATCCCAGTGGTGCCCCATTAGAGGCTCTTTCAGGGTCAGGGAATGAGACCCATCATTGTTACTGTATTTGGCATATCAAATACGCCACGGAGAGCTTGCCAGGCTCTGCCGTGTGGGAAAGATGCTTTGGTACCTTTCTCCCAAAGCAGAAGAAATTATAGTCAGAGCCCTGCCCCCTGCTTTAGTCCTAGTCTAGGCAGCACTGGGACCATCATTTTGGGGGGAGCTTTTCCTTCCCAGCATTTTCAGTGGACAGATTCCTCCGACTCCTCTAGCTTGTGAGGCCTTCAGGTGGCTCTGTTGCACCCCCCCATATTCTCTCCTGCCCTGAGAGCACCACTCCATCCTCCTGCCTATACAGTAGAGGCACTGGCCACCCTGTGCCTACTTTTCTTGGCCTTATTTGACCAAGATGCATTGCAGTTGATAAATGGACATGGTTCATTCCCAGGAACCTTAAACCCTCTCTAGAGGGTGCACAGAGGTCTCTGGCCAAGGAATGGCCCAGAAACACTTAGCAACACTTCTTACATATTTTGTGTTCTGGCTGCCTTGATCCAGGCCATGATCTGGATGCATTTGGACCACACCCGGTTGTGCTCCGGGCTCTGCACTGAGGGATCACTCCTGGTGAGTTCAGGGTCCATCTGGGGTACCAGGATTAAGCACAGGTTGGCCATGTGCAAGACAAGTGCCCTATTGCTACAGCCCTGACTATCCCTGAGCCCTTATGGTAGTCCAAACAGACCCCAGGTTAATTAGAAAGTCATTCTCTTTGTCTAGTTGCAGGGAGGTACAAGTCTTACCTTTTGCTCACAAATGCACCTGCCTGTGTGGGTTGTGTTACATTAATGCAGTCATCTATTTTCCCAAGGCGTTTCCTCATCTGGAAAGTGGTGAGGGTAATGGTGCATGTTAGGACCACACTTGTAAGCTCTCGGCACAGTATCAGACATGTAGTTAACTGCTCAGTAATTCTTTATGCTATATACTATAGTCTGCTTGTATGAGACTTCATTTCCCATAGCTTCCATACACCTCTTAGGTGAACTTTCAGGTTCTATGGAAACTCTTTTCAGTATATCAGAAAAATGAAGAAACCAAGGCACAGAGAGCTAGGGTGATTTGACCGAGGTGAGTCCTGAGCCAGGGTCTGTCAGATCCTGAATCTCAGGGCGATCCTTCCTGGGATAGAGAGAACAGGCCTGGAGTCGGGGCTGTTCCCAGACGTAGCTGTGCTCAGAGCTCCACTGTAGGTGACAGGCTTTGCTTCTCGTGGCATATGTCATTCTGGATAAGGATCATAGAATCTGATTCCTTGTCAGAGAATCTACTTCCTTCCTGTAGATATTGCTCAATCATTATCAGCTATGACAATGACCTCCCCTCCCCTATAGCTCTCCAAGTTTAATTGATCCTTCTTTCCCTGTATTTTGAACTACCTGATCTGGCCCTTGAGATATATGGTAATTGACTTATAATTGACCACGAACTTTGGACAGCGAAACCCAGTGTCTGACGAATTTTTGTATCTCAGCCAATTCAGAGTATCTACTTCCTACATAGCTATTGAATGAAAAATGCTGGCTTCCATTGAATCCTTACGACTCTATTAACTAGGTTCCGTGATTTTCTTGTTCTCAGATGTGAATGCAGAAGTTTATGGGCTTAAGTAACTTGTTTGAAGCCACATAAGAGAAAGGGACAGTACTGTGGCTTGAATCTAGATTGTTTCAACCCCAGAGCTGAACTTTTAAGCAGGTCCCAGTTCACTGATTTGTGTAGATCTCATCCCTCATGAAGTAAACACCTCCCAGAAGATTCCCAGAAGCTCGTCCAGGCTCACCTGCCAAGAGGGAGCTGGGGAGCTGTGAGCTGAACTGGAAGAGAAGAACCTGAACAAAGCTCTGGCTCTGTGTGAAGTTTAGATGCAGCCTTAATTTCTTTCTTTGTGCCTCTGACCAAGCAGCTCCACGGGCCAGTCACACACAAGGGTAGAGCATTTGAGAGATGGTGTCCCTACTCCTATTTTCTAGCATTTTCTGGGACCGATGTTTTTGCCTACTTCCTCACCTGCACTAGGTGAGAACTAACTCTTAGCTAATGCTCCCTTCTTGTAGCTTGCCTTAAGTAAATGGAAATTGCCAGTGGTCAGCCGTGGACTCAGAATTGTGGCTCACAGCTACCTCCTGAGTGGAAGCGTACTCCACGGAGAAGAGCTTGTGACAGTGTCCTTGGGACCGGAAAGGGGAATAGCTGTGTAGGAAAGCTGCAGCTCTAGGAAGCAGCCAGGAAGGGTCCTACCCCAAGAGCCCATGGAGCAGGTCACAGGAGTGAGTTCTGGCATCAGCATCATCAGAGTCCGTGTCTTAACCCAGCGTTTGTTGCAAAGTCTTAGGCTTAGAGAGGACTTTAGATCATTGAACTCAGCAAATATGATCATCTTCATCATCCCATGCCCAGTCCTGCCACCGTCACTAACTGAGCGCGGTGTTCTCTCTAGTCTGGTCAAGCCTCGCTGCAGCCTCCACCTTGAATGCCTTGTGGACCAAATGATGTGAAGTTGGCCGTAGACTCCAGCTCAGACATTTAACTTGTAATTTGGTTCTCTTCTGGGGCCTGTGGAAATGAGATTCTTCTGGAGAAGTAGGGGAACTTCTGCCTCTTCACTAGGGATTATAGCAGGTCTTAGGACTCTCAAGCAGGAGGTGAGAAGTCAGGGCACAAGTTTTGATGTTGCCACAAAGGACCGACATGATCTCAGGCCTCAGGGCTTCTCAGGATCGTTGTTTTCCTCATCGAGTGAAGGGCTGAAAGCAGGCAACAGGATGGCCACGGGCTTCTCTCAGTGGTGTGGCTCTCCACGCTGTGGAATGTCCAGCTCTGCATGCTCCGTGCTCCTAGGACAAAGTGCCTACAGCCCTCCGCCACCAAGGGCAGGTGGGACAAGCATGTGCCTCCTACCCTTGGTGGCAGCCCTTTATGTGGACGCCATCTTACTCTTCCTTGGCCCTTCTGGCAGTGGTTGGAAGTATGGGCTACCCCTAACAACGGATGGAAATTGCAAGGAAAATAGAAAAGATTTCTCATTTCCCATCTGTTGGGGATGAACTGTCTCCTACAGAAATGCAATTTGAAGTCACAGAAATGCGTGTCGAAGTCCCACCCTCGTGCTTTAGAATGTGGCTTGTATTTGGAGGCGCAGAGACTTCAGGGGGGCGGGTGCCATCAACAGGAGATCTCTGGAGTCGATAGTACAGCAGGTGTGGCACATGCCGTGCACCTGGCCAGGTCCTATCCCCGGCATCCCACAGGGTACCCTGGGCACTGCCAGGAGTGACCCCTGAATGCAGATTGAGGAGTCTGCCACGTGCAGCACTGGGGCGAGTCATATAACAAAACAAAATAAAACAAAACAAAACAAACAAACAAATCAAATGCGATCTTGATGTCGGCGGCCAGGTCCAGGGACAGGTGTCCTTGCCAGGAGAGGAAACTTAGACTGAGTCCTGCACGGAGGGACGGTGATGGGAACCCTCGAGGGCCCTGTGAAGGTCGGCCTGCTGACCCCTTGACCCTGGCCTTTGGGCAAACTCCAGAACGAGACGAAGATTCATCTCTAGTGTCGAAGTGACATTTTGCCGCGGGAGGCCTAGCCACCCCCTGCCCCGAGCTCGCCTAATGGAGTCTGGCAGGAGAGAAGAAGACCAGAGAGCCGGCTAATGAGGACAGGTCACGCGGCCTCGCCCCCGCCGTGGCCAGGCCCGCACCCAGGAACTCGGGGAGCAGAAGCTGGAGAGCTGTGCCTCCAAGTCTCGAGCCTGGGGCAGGTTCTGGGCGCGCCCTCCCCGGCAGAACACGATATTTAGATCAGAGCAGATGTTCACAAATGGTTTTTTTTTTTTTTTTTTTTTTTTGCTTTTTGGGTCACACCCGGCGATGCACAGGGGTTACTCCTGGCTCATGCACTCAGGAATCACCCCTGGAGGTGCTCAGGGGACCCTATGGGATGCTGGGATTCGAACCCGGGTCGGCCGCGTGCAAGGCAAACACCCTACCTGCTGTGCTATTGCTCCAGCCCCGAGATGTTCACAAATGTTTCCTGAAGCCTCCAAACCATTTATGCAGTCGAAATCATTGACAGACGCGTGGTAAGGGAAAACTGAAAATGAAGCCCCTGGGACAGAGAGGGAGGAGGTGGGAGTTTCGGCTCTCTGGGTCGGGTCAGCTTCCCTCCATCCTGGGGGGCCATTAGCAGAGCTTGAATGATGAAGACCCCTTCCCTCTCCCAGAGCAGGTGTCGCAAACATGAGGGTCTAGGACCCGAGACCACTGGATGGGGGTCTCTTAGGCATCAGGCATAGTGTTAGGCATTCAGCAGGCACTCACTAACGGTGAAAGAAAGGAACGAGAGACAAAGAGAACAGGAGCGAACTCCTCCATCAAATTCCAGAGGGGGGCCTCCATCCTTCTCCAGCTCTCTTCAGGATGCTGTTCCAGGCGGCTTTGCAGAAGCAGCATCAGGAGCTCTCTGGTGTCGGGAAGAACCTGTTGGTTCACCTAGAACTTGGTTGCGCCTTCCTGGGGTGAGGGGCCACACCACACACGGCAAAGAAACCAGGCCTCCAGAACGGAACCCGTCTCTCCCAGCAGGATGGAAGGGCTCAGTCCCCGGAACACACCAGCCGAGGCTTGACAGACAGGCAGGGAGCTGGCCGCCAGCAAGGTCCAGAAAGGCGGAGAGGAAGGTTTCCTCCGGGCCCTCGTGCAGGGTTTGGCGTCTCACCTGCTAGATGGCGCTGTCCTCTAAGGAAAGACGCCAGCCCCACGCCCGCAGGCCCGGCCAGCAACCAGAGCAAGCCAGGCTGCCAAGGCTGGATGGACAGAGGGCAGAAGGAGGCAAAGACAGCTATCACCCCAGAGGCGGCCACTCTTTTGGTGTCCCCGGTGGGGACATCTCCCGGACTCCCTTGATGGTTCCTCTGTTGTCGGCGGGTCTCATCCTCGACCCCTGAGAAGTCACAGGGCCTCTGGCTCTGAAGTCAAACTGAAAAGTGAATGTGGATGCGTGCGTGTGGATGAGTACACATGAACATGTATGTACACACGCGATGTGGCCAGGGAAGACAGGAGCGGTATTGGAGACCCTGCCCCCAAATAACAGGTCCCAACCGAGTCGTTGACCTTGACCCACAGGAGGTCAGCGGAAGAAAGAAGAAACAGATTATCCTTTCTCCGCCCTGACTGGCAAACGGTGGGCCCAGGACGTCCGGTGGCTCGCGCTTCAGCCTTCTAGCTCCATGCCAGTCAGGGCCACACTAATTGTGGGGACCAAGACTCCCTTCGCCCGGGTCCGGGAGTGTTAGTGTTGGTCTGACAGGAGCGTAGTCTGATGTGAAATCAGGGATGCAGACGGCAGCGGACTCCGACTCTATCAGCAGCTGGAAGGAAAGAAAACAAAGATAAGGGGGAGGGGCTGCAAGCCAGAAGGGGACCCTCGGGGAGGGAGGGATGAGGAGAGACAGGAGACCCGGGGAACAAAGACCAGAGGTGCAGGGTGAACGGGGTGGGGGGGGGAAGGGGAGGCAAGAAAGGAGCTGGGGGGCAGGGGGGGTGTGCATGGGAGCCAGGTGTCCGGAGACCATGGTGGGGGGGAGGACCATGAGGGAAGGAGGGCTGGAGGAAACGGGAAGACAGACAAGCTGGTGTGGAGAGCTTTCTCGTCGTCGCTGCTCCAACCCGGAAACTTCAAAGCCCGGCGAGGAGGTTCTGTCAGGACAACAGAGGGAGCGGAAGTCTAGTCATTAGGGAAGACCTGATGGAGGTTTTTTTTCTTTCTCTTGCCCAATCACTGGGAAAATCGAGGTGGGAGATGGTGCCCAGTGGGACTGAAGAGGGACGCCAGGCAGAGAGCAGGGCCCAGCCTAGAGGGAAAAGAAAGGCCATGGAACAAGATCAACACCAGACAGCCTCGGGGCTGGAGTCGCAGGGAGGGCGTTTGCCTGGCACAGGACAACTCCCCGACACTCCCTTTGTTCCCCGGAACCCTCCACGAGTGATTCTTGAGGGCAGAGCCAGGAGTAACGCCCGGGTGTGGCCCCCCCACAAAAACCAAACCAAACCTACACAAAACCCCAAATACAAAACCACCAGAGTGAAGGGACAGAGAAAGGCCATGGCAGATGGCTGACGCCCTGGTGGGAACTCCAGACGGCCCTTGCCTGGGCCAGCGGCCTGTCCAGGGCACCGCAGAGAGCTTGGGTCCGCCTGTTAGTAGCTTGCCCTGGTCCGTGGTACTGCAATGGAGGGCTCAGAGCTGCCCACTTACTTGTTGGCTGTGTCCTATTATGGGTGCCTGCTGACCCCACCAAAGGCCATCCCTGTTCAGTTTCTGGTGACCTGAGTTCAGAGGCACTAGCTCGTTCTCTGGGGTGATGGCCCCTTCTGCAGCCCCAGAGTGGGGCTGGGTCTCCTTTGCTGTGAACTGCTCCTGGTCTCTTGAGTCCCTGGACCCTTTGAGGATACTTCTCTCTCTCTCTCTCTCTCTCTCTCTCTCTCTCTCTCTCTCTCTCTTTTGCCTTTTAGTCTCACCTGGCAATGCACAGGGGTTACTCCTGGCTCTGCACTCAGGAATTACTCCTGGTGGTGCTGGGAGACCCTATGGGATGCTGGGAATCGAACCCGGGTTGGCCACATGCAAGGCAAATGTCCTACCTGCTGTGTTATTGCTCCAGCCCTGAGGATAGCTCTTGAGCAGTGGATCTGAGAGGTTCTGAGCGGGAGGACAGGTTGAGCCCAGCGCAGGATGGTGGTGAAGGGAAAGAGAGTCTGGAGTCTGGTGGCCACGCTGACCTCTTAGCTCTTCCGATTTGCCCTGTAAAATGGTGTTTTACTACTCCCCCCCCCCCCCCCCCCGCCTCAGTGGCTCGCCTGGGAAGTGCTGTGCCTCACCCCCATCCCACGGGGTTTGTGTGAGGTCACAGTGTCTAGCGGAGGGACTGGCTCAGACCAACACCTAATGTTGATGTCTTCTTTCTTGGGGGGTCCATCCTTAAGAAGAGAGTCAGGGGCTGGGACTTGAAGGAATTTTAGCAGGAGAAGGATCCGTGTGAATCACTGTTTGCTAAGCCAGAGCCAATGGTGGCATGTGGGAAGAACGGGGCCAAAGTAACGTTGTAGAGAGCCTGGATTTGGGGTAAGGAGAATCTGAGAGACTGTAGTGTAACTTTAGAGGAAGCCATCTCCAACCCTCACCCCCCCCAAAAAAAAACCCTAAAACAACCAAAACCAAAACCTTTAGAACTAGATGGAGGTGATGGAAGGTGGGGGGCATTTAAAACGTGTCACCAAGTCTGGGCACATAGGATAGGTATCGGAGACACCCCTCAAGCTAAGAATGAATCTTCCATTTTATTTCTTTTTTTTGGGGGGCGGGGGAGGTGGATTTGGGGGCCATACATGGTGATGCTCAGGGTTCACTCCTGGCTCTGCACTCAGGAATCACTCCTGATGGTGCTTGGGGACCCATTGAACCGAGGTCGCTTGCATGCAAGGCAAGAACCTTACCTGCTGTACTATCTCTCTGGCCCAAATTTTACATTTTAAAAGATTATAACAGAAGAACCGAGAGTTACTTGGGACCAGAGAGACTCTCTGGTCCTCAGAGTCTAACCTGTTTGCTATTGGCCCTTCGCAGAGTGTTACTCCGCCTCCGGCCTGGCCCGTGGTGTGAGACGCCAGCAAGCCTAGAGGAGTTTTGAACAAGAGGGCGATGTCCCCAGGAAATCAAAGCAGTGGGGTGGAAGCTGGAGTGAGGTCAGTGTGGACAGTACCGATTCAGGAGTCACATACTCATTCCACAAATAGTTTTCGAATGTGGCCTCAGGAGTCAGACAAGACCTGGTTCCGTGCTGGCTCCATCTTACTGCCTATGACCTGACCAAGTAACCAACTTCTTTGTCTCACTTTCCCTAACTGCTAAATGGAGTTAATAACAACAGTACTTACCTCTCGGAGAGCCCGGCAAGCTACTGAGAGTATCGAGCCCGCACGGCAGAGCCTGGCAAGCTACCCATGTGTATTGGATATGCCAAAAACAGTAACAATAAGTCTCTCAATGAGAGACGTTACTGGTGCCTGCTCGAACAAATCGATGAGCAACGGGATGACAGTGACAGTGACTTACCGCCTAAAATTTCCTTTCCCCCTCCTTCCTCCCTCCCTCTCTCCCTCCCTCCCTCCCTCCCTCCCTCCCTCCTTCCCTCCCTCCCTCCCTCCCTTTCTCCTTTCTGTGGTTACAGGGTTACAAACTCACTTCTCTTTGACACACCTCGCAGCCAGTTCATCTCTTAGCCCCTCCTAAAACTTTTGAATCCGGGAAGAGCGGATTCCCTTCCTCCTTCCCGGTGATGTCCCATCCCCGTTACAGCCCTTCCTCCTCTGGGCAAGTCCAACAGAGTCCAGTCATTTTTCATGTGGTATCAGCCTGATGTCAGCCTCCCCAGCCTTTGTCCTTGTTTCCCCGAGTGTCAGAAGTTCTCTGTCTTCCCACTAGGACTTTCTGAGAGCATGGAGTAGATCCCAGAATTTCTAATCCTCCTTAATGCAATCGAGCCCCTTCCCACACTCTGTTTCAGAAAAATGGGGGGGGGGGATGGGGAAAAAAAGACAAGCAGGCAGCAGAACAAGGCTGGCCGGGGTCTGTGTTGGCGGACAGGCAAAGTCTCAAGGGTTACTTCCAGCGCCTGGAGAGGCCAGAGGAGGGAGAAAGAGATTAGGGTCATCAAGATAAGGCAGAGCATATTCAAACTGGAAGCAAAAAGGGACTGTTTTTCCAATAGTAAGTAATCAGGGAACAGAAGGATGTAATTTGCAGATTAGGAAAGTGAACAAAGAACATAAAATTAACTTTATAGCAAAGAGGAGCACAATCTGTTTGAAGAAATAAACCTCTATAAAGCATTATTGTTGATAAAATCAGACTGTTGATTATATAAACTAAATAGGAAATATGACCAAATCAGGAAGAGGCAAGGAGGCTGAGTAGAAGTTGAGGTTGAGTCATTAAGAAGGGAGGTTGTGATACATCCAAGAGAGGTGTTGGGGGTATAGGGGTGTGTGTGTGTGTGTGTGTGTGTGTGTGTGTGTGTGTGTGTGTGTTTGCAGGGTAGGATCACAAGGATGTGTATGCTGAAGGCACAGAGAAGTGAATGTTCCTTACCAGAATGCCTACTCTGCCTTCTTTTAGGGATTGTTTTTATTTATTTATTTGTTTGATACTGCTAGAGAAAATCGACTGGCTTATGATGATGATGTTGATTAGTGAATCACGGTGAGGTACAGTTACTAACTTACGAACTTTCCCATTTGCATTTCAGTCATACAATGATCATTTACCCATCCCTCCACCAGTGCCCATTCTCCTCCACCAACGTTCCCAGTATCCCTCCCACCACCCCCACCCCATCCTCCACCACCCCACCCCGATTCTGCAGCAGGGCATTCCCTTTTGCTCTTTCTCCTTTTTGGGTGTTGTGGTTTGCAATAGAGATATTGAGTGGCCATCGTGTGTGGTCTATAGTCTACTTTCGGCACGCATCTGTCAACCCGAATGGGTCCTCCCAACATCCTTTACCTGGTGTTCCCTTCTCTCTCTGAGCTGCCTTTTCCCCCCAGCATGTGAGGCTGGCTTCCAAGCTGTGGAGCAGACCTCTTGGTAGAGATTGTTTTTAAAGCATCATTGACATCCACTTAAAAAGTGACATTCCAGATTTTGTTTATTGTGAATAGTGCGTCAGTGAACGTAGGAGTGCAGATGTCTTTTCTAAATTGTCTTTGTGGGCCCTTGGGGGTAGATCCCCAGGAGAAGAACTGCTGGGACTCTTCACAATAACCCAAATCCAGAAGCTGCCCAAGTGCCCAAGAACTGATGCGTGGGTAAGGAAGCTACGGCACATCTACACAGTGGAACACTACGCAGCCATTAGAAAAGATGAAGTCATGAAATTTGCTCATATGTGCATAGATCTGGAGAGTATCAAGCTGAGTGAAATGAGTCAGAGGGAGGAGGGGAGACATAGAATGGCTGCATTCATTTGTGGGATATAAAGAAACATGTCAGGAGAATAATGCCCAAAGAGAATATGAACAAAGGCCCGGAAAACTGGTCCTTAGTAAGAAGCTTGCCACAGTAGGGGTAAGGGAAGGCATGACTATGACAAGCATAGAGGGAAGTGATAACTCTGGATAAGAATTGGGTGCTGGAAGGAGGCAAAGTGACACACACGATGCTCTCTCCCTAACGGTATTGGGCAGGACAGTGCCTAAAAAGAAAAAAAAAGGGAAAGCAAAAGTGTCTGCCATATAGGCAGGCAAGGGGGCGGGAAGGAAACTGACTGGCGGAGAGACGTGGGCACTGGTGAAGGGATGGGTGCTCGGACATTGTACAACTGAAACTCAAAATCATGAATAACTTTGAAACTTTGATGTCATGGTGACCCAAGACATTTTTAAAATACATGTAAAATAAAAAAGCGGCATTGACTTTAAAGAACTGGTAAACAGCAAATATGGCTCTTCCACTTGCATTGTCCAGAGCACCCCATCTGTTCTATTTTAATTTTCAAATGCCTCTAGAAATCTTGTCTGAAACACAACATTCCGACCGAAGCCCCAGTGCTGATCCCCGTGCCAAAGCACAAGTCCTTGAAGCTTTGCCATTGGCCCGAGTAGTCGTGACCAGACTTACATTCTCTTTGATTGCAGACATTAGGGTAGCGCCAGGCCATGGCAGTAGCAGTCCGGCTTTGAACTGTGCACCCCCTTTATTTCCAGGTGCCAAGTCTTCTTTTCTCCACACACAACTTGGGAGACCTTGGAAGTCTCTGACCCATGGAGGCATTGACTCTTGCCAAACACAGAGGTGAAGAGCCCCCCCACCCCCGCCCCACTCCATCCCACCTTGGAGCAATGTCCTCCAAATCTTTGTTCACACCTCCAGACTCCCTTCTACTCCTCTCCATGTCCTGCTCTGTCTTCTGGAATCTGCATGGCTGGAAAGGCCTCACCTTGTGTTTCACCGGCAGGAGAGCAGAAGGCTGCAGGAGTGAGAGAGGACAGAGTCGGGTGACTTGAACTCCCTCTTGCCAGACTAAAGCTGGCAGTAGCTTTCTCTGGGAGTCCCAGAGCTCCCATGCAACTGCATAGTGGACCTTGAGCCCTTGACTTGTCCCTGCAGAAACAGGGCTGGTCAAAGCCTCCCACCACAGATATTCCTGGAATGCTTTGTCTTCGTTGGTTGCTTTCCCTTCACTGAGTCCTTGCACTGAAACAGCCCCTTCCCTCAGCTCTGCTCTAAAGGCCTATTTGAGTGTGCTGTCCTGCGAGGAAGCTGGTGGGTGCACAGTGTGAGAGTCTTTCTGGAAATCAAGAGGCCTGGGGTATAATTGATGGATAAGCTTGGGCAAGTTATTTCAACTTTCTGGTCTTGGTTTCTCTATCTGTGAGGTGGGGTGATAGTTGAGGTTGATCTTTCAGCTGAAACATATGGTTCTGTTTCAGCTAGTGGTATGCAGGGCAAAGTTTTGGAGGAAATGTAATGTGAGTCTAAATCCTGGTTTGGATACTGACCAGAATCTCGCCAAATCTCCTTGACTGAGTCTTGCCTAATCTCTCTGAATCCTGGTTTACATCACCAAGATAATGGGGTAATACTCCATATAGTTGTAGGTGGTTAATGTCTTGTGTTGGATTTATAGTTTTAAAAAAAATTAGATACAGTAATTTCTTACTGTTTACTTCCGTTCATTATTTGTGGGTTAGAAATCAGTATTTCAATTCTATTTTTTGTTTTTACATATGACTCGGGATGCTTCTATAAAAGTTTCTCTTCTATCTGCTATTTATTTTGGTTCTCCAATTTTACACCTTACATAGAATAGGTAGGATAAATATCTGATTGTTTTACTTACCTAGTTTTCAGGGATCATTGTAGCTTCACAAGGTGTCCCATTATTTAAAGAATATCTGTCATTCTGATCTCTTAGATTTGTATCTGTTGTATGAGTTTCAATCTATCTCAAAACTTAAATCTTCAGGCTGTGGAAAACTCTTCAAGGTGCTTCCGAGTTCTTTTGTCATGATCCTAGTAGTTTCTGACAGCTTCCTTCTAACTGCATGTCAAGACGTTCCAAACTCATTATGGGCATTTCCTGCCTCAGACCTGGAATTAGCCATTTCTCAAAGAAATCATGGTCTAGTTCAATGGGATGTGTCATTTAGAGATCAAATCTGAGTGTTAAAGATACTCACTGCTATTGGGTTGACCTTTGTTTCTAAGTCCTTTTAATGGAAAGAGCTGGAATAAACAAATACCTCATAAGTTCATATTGATGTTTCTATTTCGGATTCTTATCCATAGAGTGTTTACTTAATATCTTTTAGATTACCCCAGTACACCTTTGTTTCACCAGAAAGTTCTTGAAAGCATAGGTGATGGTAGAATTAAAATGTCCCATAGTTAGCTTTTGATTTTTTGCTAATTTACATTTTCAGAGCAATATTCGTCTTACCACTCACATTATTACTGAAAACCGATAAAACATTTTTTGCATATGCTAATCATCCCACCATTTTAAAGTTGTACCATATTTGCATTTTAAATCATTTAGCCATTGCATGCTAGAGTCTCTTCCTTTTAACACTCATTTTGTCTTTTATCTCCAAGTAACTCTATATCTAGTATTCACCAGCAATACCTGTCTGAAACTTGTTCTTAGTAGACTCTTTAGGAAGGGCTCATGGGGATAATATTCTCTGAGACTTTGCATGTTATTAGCAGTTTGTGATTTCCTGGATATAAAATTCTTAGTTCACATTTTTTCTCCTTGAATATCTTAAATACATTACTCTAATTTCTTCTGGCAAAAAGCTTTGCTGTCAAAAAATCTGAGGATAATTTAATTTGATTTCTTTTTAAAAAAGTAAGCTCCTTTTACCTAGATGTCCAAATTATTTCTTCTTACATTTATATAGAATAGTTTTTTTTTTCTTTAAAATGAATCTATTTTAATTCTGGTCATTATGGGTCAGTATTCTCAGGTACATGATATGTTCTTTCAGTCTGTAGTTCGTATCACTTTATCACATCAGAAACAAAGTCTTGAATGATGGTTTTTGGTATTTTCTTTGTTCTCTTGAGATTCCTGTGTTCCTTCCCTTGCTTTTTCTTTTTCTTTTTTTTTTCTCTTTGGGTCACACCCAGCTTTGCACAGGGGTTACTCCTGGCTCATGGCCTCAGGAATTACTCCTGGCAGTGCTTGGGGGACCATATGGGATGCTGGGAATCGAACCTGGGTTGGCCGAGTGCAAGGCAAATGCCCTACCCACTGTGCTATCACCCCAGCCCCTCCCTTGCTTTTTCAGGAGCCCCTATTAGTGATGCACTGTATCCTCTTGCCTCCTATGCCAGTTAACTCCTTTTAGTGTAAACCTGATATTTTGGATTGTGTGCTGATTCATGTGATGTTTGGGCAAATGTATACCCATATTGAAATTGATTTATTATCTGGGGTAATAACTGCAAATGTTTGTTTTTTTTAAATATTATTTTGATTTTGTTGGGGAGGCTACTGAAAATAAAAAGCACACTATGATCCTTGAAAAACTATGATTTGTTGCAGTAGTAGCCATTTGGGCACTCTGAGACCATACGTTCTCAAACCCTGTTGCTTTTTTGTTTGTTTATTTGGTTTTGGCTTTTTGGGTCATACTCAACGATGCTCAGGGGTTACTCCAGGTGGCACATGGGGCAGGGAAGGGGCGGGAAGGGGGACAATATGGGATGGGAGGGATGGAACCTGAGTCAGCTGTGTGCAAGGCAAATGCCCTATTCGCTGTACTATCACTCGGGCCCCACATTCTCAAACTGAAACTGGCATTGGAGACAAGAACTTCAAAGCTTTAGGAAAATAGTAATTTTTTATATTACAATTACTAAGTCATATTGGGAACAGAAGTTATCACTTTCACTAACATATTTATTGCCATGTGTTTATTTCACTACAAATGCTGAAATAGGATAGAGATGACTTTGTTGTCAGGGAAAATGTAATAAGCAAATGTATGAAACTAGTCTGATTAAAACATGTTTCATGACTTTATAGAGATAATTAATGCCTTAATAGTTATAATAGATGGACTGGAATGATAGTACAGCAGGTAGGGCATTTGCTTTGCACATAGACAGCCCCAGTTTGATTTCTGGCTTCCCAGATGGTCTCCTGAGCACCTCTGGGAGTGATTCCTGAGTGCAGAGCCAGGACTAACCCATGAGCAGAGCCACAGGTGTGGCCCATAAACAAAAATATACCAACAAAACAGCTATTTTTATTAGAGAAAATGTAAAATAATTATCCCCCAATATCCCGTGTTGTTTTTAAGTAAGGTCCTTATAATACAGTGAATTCACTTGTCCACATGACTTAGACTTTCATTTCTCAAGTGTATTTGCTTCTTGTTGCTGCTAGAATGCATTTCCACAATTTTAGTGACATAAAACAATACACATTTATTCATGACAGTTCTAGAGAACAGAAGCCCCAAATGAACTGAGGGTCCAGAAAGAGAGTAGTACGGTGGGTAGGGGGTTTCTTTGCTCATGCCTGAGCTGGATTCAGTCCCCTGCATACCATACGATCCCTAAAGTCCATCAGGAGTGGTCCCTGGATACATCAAGTCCACCAGGAGTGGTCCCTGGGTGCAGAGCCAGGAATAAGCCCTGAGTACTCTTGGGCGTAGCCCCCAAGCAAAAACAACAAACAAAAAAGGGCTAAAATCAAGGTGTTAGCAGGAGGAATTCTAGGACTGTGGGGGCATTATTGGCCAGCTCTAGCTCCTAGTGACTCTCTCTTTGCCCTGGCTCCTTTGTTCTTCAAACAAGAACAGCCCAATCTCTATCTCCAACATACACGCCCTTCTTCACTCCTCCCCGCCCCCCCGCCTAGTCTATATCCATCTGCATTCCTGTTACAAGGCTCCTATGTTTATAAGGAAGTCCTTCCTCGATTATTAAGAATAATAGCCTCTAATTTGATCACACCTGCAAAGTCCCTTTGACCATCCAAAATAAGATTCGCAGGTTTGGGAACTTAGGATAGCGCTATCTTTGGGCGGGGTGGGGGTTGGCGGGGAGGGTTCACTATTGAGCCTGCCACACACATAAGCATTTTTGCACCAAAGAATCCCTAACATCAGAGAGTACAAATTCATTTCCAGATTGGTACTCGGACAGAGGCTCAAAGTAGGCTCCTAGAAGCCTGCAATTTCTTCAACGATGGGCATTTCCTTAAGATCAGAAACTTCTACCTGACGTGTGTGTGTGTGTGTGTGTGTGTGTGTGTGTGTGTGTGTGTGTGTGTGTGTGTGTTTGCTTCCTAATACGAAGAACTTCCTGCACTCAAGGAGAGATGGATCCTGGAAACTGTGTGAAGGTTCTAGGGGAGCACCGAGGACCCTGCAGTCGCAGACACTTTTGATAACTGTGTTTAATTTGTTTGGGTGTTTTTTGCGGGTGGGAAGGTGTCACACCTGGCGATGTCCAGGTCTTATTCTCGGCTCTGCATTCAGGATTCACTCCTGGTGGTGCTGGGGGAACCCTATGGGATGCTAGGGATTGAACCTGGGTTTCACTTAGCGTTCAAAGTACCATCCCTGCTGCACATTACTCTGCCCACAACTATGTTTAATTTGAATGGCCAAATCAAATTAATGGCCAAATCAAATGGTCTCATCACAGGAAAGAGTGAAAGAGTGCAGGGGGCTGGGGCGATAGCACAGTGGGGAGGGCATTTGCCTTGCACGTGGCCAACCTGGCTTTGATTCTCAGCATCCCAGATGGTCTCCTGAGCACTGCCAGGAGTAATTCCTGAGTAATTCCTGAGCTAGGAGTAACCCCTGTGCATCACCGGGTGTGACCTGGGTTTGATTCCCAGCATCCCATAGGGTCCCCCGAGCACCGCCAGGAGTAATTCCTGAGTACAGAGCCAGGAGTAACCCCTGTGCATTGCCAGGTGTGACCCAAAAAGCAAAAAAAAAAAAAAAAAAAAAGGGGAAAGACTGCAAATCCAGACCAGCTACCGATCACTGCCTTGGGCCTTGGTCTCGGTCAGTCATTGGGAGGATCGGAGGAGGTCAGGGATGCTGGTGGACTCTTGCTCATCCCATGAGTGCGGTGGAAAGCTTCAGGGGGAGAATGAGATACAGGCTGTCAGTAGGATTAGCTCTTTTGGGTGAAGGAGATCCAGGACCCCGTCTCCTCCCCTATGTCGAGTCGAAGTGGACCCTAATGGGCGCGCATCTCCGAAGAGAGATTCCCAAGCCCTTCCCAACTTTCCTGGCCCAGGGCTTGCTGGGCTTTCTTTCTCATCATAGGACTTGCAAGGGCTGGGAGGGTGGGGGTGGGAATGGGGAGGGGGGACATGTGCGTGAGGCAGGGTTCAGTGAGGCAGGAGTTAGGAATGGGATTTCCGCCTCAACTTAGAAAGTTGTTGACTTTCTAAGCTCTGTATCACTTGTGTTATCCACAAGTTCGTTCACTGAACCCCTCCCCGCCGCCTTCTCCCCTACCCCCCTGCCCCCCCAGCTCCTTCTGCTCTGTAACTGCTCAGTGTCCCAGGACAGTTGACATCTGACCAGCCGTGGTGCTATTTTTACCTTTGCCACCCATCGCAGCTGAGACTGGGCCTCACGCAGGTGCATCCAGGCCGCCGTTTCTTCTGCTCTGAAGAGGAGGACAGAAAACGAACGTGTGTGTGCTGCGTGGAGGGCATGGGACAAGGGACCCCGGTGTCGTTGCCCAGGCCCCTGCTTACTGGAGCGTGGAGCAGAGCAGCGTGGAGATTCATAAAACGTACTGTGTGTGTGCGTGGGGCACGGCATCCCGAGTCTGTTTTCCACCCCCCACAATAAAGATTGCACCTGTCAGGCCCTGACTGTTCCCATTTGGGCTAGAATTGTCCGGAATTTCTCTCTCTTTTCCTTTCCCAGTGGCAGCCTCTCCCCCACTCTCCCTGCAAAGTCAGCTAAAGGAGAGAGATGGCAGGCAGAAATCTGAATGGATTGCCCTCTATCAGGGAAAGGATGGGTGAACTTTGGATTATTTATTTCTCTTCGAACTTCTAGAATATCAGAAAGCCTCTGAGGACTCTTAAAATGGATACTGTGGGGCAGAGTGATAGTTCAGTGGGGAGGGCATTTAACTTGCACGTGGCCGACCTGGGTTCAATACTCAGCATCCCATATGGTCCCCCAAGCAATGCCAGGAGTAATTCCTGAGTGCAGTGCCAGAAGTAACCTCTGATAATCTCTGGGTGTGACCAAAAAGCAAAAAAAAAATACTATATGTTCACTAATTAAAAAATAAATAAATTTTAAAAAAGATTTAAAAAAATAGAATGGGCACTGGTGAAGGGATGGGTTCTCGAACTTTGTATGAGGGAAACATGAGCATAAAAATGTATAAATCTGTAACTGTACCCTCACGGTGATTCACTAATTAAAAAATAAATTAATTAAAAAAATACTATATGCACACATACACACAAGATCACAAGATTTAACATATTACAGTACAATACATGCATATGTGTGCGTTTCAATGCTTAAGACTGACTTTAGATCTGAAACTTTACCAGGTCTCTTTTATTTTTTTTTTTTTTGGTTTCAGTTAATCATGTTTCTGTTGCCAGCCCGGGGACTTTAAAAAAAAAAAACAAAAACATTTCTAGTACCCTCCCCTCTCTTGCTCCCAAAGGCTTAAGCATTATTTGATAATTAGCCTTCACAATGATGTTATACGTTTTGGAGAGAAGCAGTGTGGGCTGGGGGAGGCTGGGAGAAGAAAGTTGTGTGTGTTAGTTAATGTGGGCGGAACGAGGGGTATTGTCTGGGGACTGCAGGAATGCTAGGAGAGGCCGAGGCTCCCTCTGTCAACATTCTGGTGGCTGCCAGTTCCCTGTGAAATACTGACTCTGACACAGGGAAAGGGGGGGGGGTGTCGGCACGGGAAACTTTCTCGCCTTTCCTAATTAAAATGATGCCAGCAATCAGGGCCCCGCACAGAGGCCAGATACATGCCATTTAAAAAGAAGTATGCTTTCTTTCGTGTTCTCTTCATTTCCTGCATCCTCATGATGGGAAGGAGGGGAAGGAGATTACTTGTTGAAACAGTGGAGGTGGGGCTTGGGTACTTCCCCAACGGCTAACTTAATACCACAGCAGAGCGATGTTTGTGAAGCTGATGCTTTTCTTGGTCTGTCTCCTGCTCCTCTTTTCTCTGCCCCTCAACGTCCCCACAGTTGCTTTAGCAAAATGCAGGCCCCTGAGTTCCGGGCGGACTGTACCTCTGCCGGAGTCTCTCTCTCTCCGACGCTAGAAGACATTTCATCTTGAAAGAGGCATATTTGCTCTGTGGTTTTCATTTTGTGGAAAGCATTTTCTTCATTCAAAGGGAACTTTTTTTGCTGTTGATTGAGTCGGATTCTAACCAAGTGGGCTTTGTGACTGATGTTGAGAGTGAGAGGATGAGAAAGAGAGAGAGATACAGGAATATGTGTAGTGTGGTATCGTGTGTGTGTGTGTGTGTGTGTGTGTGTGTATGGGTGTGTATACACACTTAAGCACACAGGTAGAGGTATAAAGGATTCTTACTGTCAAGAATGACCGTCCAAGACTAACACCCAAGAATAGCAGGAATAAGTACCAGATTTGCTCCATGGCTTGGAGGCCGGCTTCACATGCTGGGGGGGGGAAGGGCAGCTCAGATAGAGAAGGGAATACCAAGCAAAAATGTGGTGGGAGGACCCACTCAGGATGGGAGAGGCGTGCATGGAGCAGACTATAGACCGAACACATTGGCCACCCAAGACCTCCATTGCTAACCACAAAGCCCAAACGGAGAGAGGGAACAGAGGGGAATGCCTTGCCAAAGAGGCGGGGTTGGGAGGGGGATGGGGTGGGAGTGGGTGGGAGGGATGATGGGGTCATCATCGAGGACAGGCACTGGTGGAGGGATAGATACTCAAGCTGTATATGACTGAAACACAAGCACGAGAATATGTAAACCTGTATCTGTACCCCCACGGTGATTCATTAATAAAAGAAAAAAAATGTATGATTGGATAATAAAATTCCTTATGCTACAAAAACAAACAAACAAACAAACAAACAAAAAAGAATGACCCTCCAAGGGCTGGAGCGATAGCACAGCGGGTAGGGCGTTTGCATTGCTCGAGGCCAACCCAGGTTTGATCCCCAGCATCCCATATAGTCCCCAGGGGTAATTCCTGAGTGCATGAGCCAGGAGAAACCCCTGTGCATCGCCAAGTATTACCCCCCCCCCAAAAATGACCCTCAAATATTAAACATGATGACGATGCCTCCTCGCAGCCCCTTCTCTTCCAAACCCAAGACATTCTGGCATCACAATACTTAACCCACACTTCGTGGAATTCCAGGTAGTACCAGCCCCCTGGGAAAGAGATTTTGTTCATCCCTTTGTCTGCAATGTATTAGTATCGCTAGGCTTGGGCAAGGGCGAAGGCAATGAATTCTTGACATCTTTCGGTTCTTCTAGACTTATAACACACGGGCTTCTAAAGCCTCATGATAATGAATGTTTTTTCATGTCCTGGGCTTGAAGTTTGCTGATGTGCACAATCTGCCAGATCAAGGGCTGGCTGGGACCACGGTGAAGAAGGGGGGCACTGTGTAGACAGGGACCCGCCACTGCCCGGTGCCAATCCACTGCCACAGCCCAGAGGCTTTTCTGGGTTATTACCTGAAGCTTCATGATGTGAAACTATTGATCACTCCAATTAAAAGGTAAAATAATACTGTGGAGAGGGAGAGAAGAGAGAGAGAAAGAGAGAGAGAAGAGAGAAAGAGAGAGAAGAGAGAGAGAAAGAGAGAAGAGAAAGAGGGAAGAGAGAGAAAGAGAGAGGAGAGAGGAGAGAGGAGAGAGAAAGAGAGAGAGAAAAGAGATAGAAAGAGAGAAGAGAGAGAGAAAGAGAGAGAAAGAGAAAGAGAGAGGAGAAAAACGTCTGCCATACAGGCAGGCAGGGGGTGGGTGGGGGGTGAAGGGTGGAACCTGGGGACATTGGGACACTGGTGCTGGGAAATGTACCCGGGTGGACGGGTGGGTGTTGGAACCCTGTATGACTGAAATCCCATCATGAAGAGCTTTGTAAGGGTCTATTTCACAGTGATTCATTTAAAAAAAGGTTTTTTTAAAAAACAATACTCTGGAAAAGCCAAATAGACCACAGAAGACAGCAGGATTTCTCTGTCCCTGAAGGTGTTGGGGCCAGAGCCATAGTACAGCAGGGAGGATGTTTGCCTTGCACATGGCTGACCTCGGTTCAATCCCCAGCACCACATATGATCCCTGGAGCACCTCCCAGACTGATCCCTGCGTGCAGAGCCAGGAGTAAGCCCTAAGCACTGCTGGGTGTTCCCCCCCCCCCCACAAAAAAAAGGAAAAACAAAGGAGGAGGAGGTTCATTTACAAGTTGGAGGGCCAGGGGGAGGCCCCTGACTCCACCAGGACAGACGCACTGGAGGAGATGAACATTGCAGTTTCTTCTTGCAAAACCCTTTAGGATTTCCTGGTTGCTGGGGACTGCTCAGGGTCACTTTTCCTTCTGGTATTCCACGGAGCATCCAGCAGTATCTACCCTCCACCAAAGAAGCCTTGGTCGAGGAGGGGTGGGGGGTCCGAGGTGGGGCTGCTCTCATGCCACAGTGGTCTTGCAGAAAAACCTTTCGATTCTCTAGCATCGCCATCTCCTCCTCCCCTGAATCTCTGTCGTCCTCTCCGACCAACCCTGTCCTTCTTGCGCAGACAGGTTCGTCCCCTATATTTATTAATGGCCTGCCCGGGGGCACTGTGTTCTCATGGCGTCAGTCACTTCCCCCACGTGTATCACAGTGATCTGAATAAAAGGACGGAGGAGATTTTATGTCCAAGACTTCCAGGGTGCCAGGGGAAGGAAGACCCAGAGTGTGGGCACTGGGACTTCACTGGGACAGAGACCGCTGGCTGAGAATTCACCGAGGAAGTCCAGGGCGAGGCAGGCCATCTGCTGGGATGTTCGGACTTTGTTTTATTTTAATTATTTATTTCATTTATTTATTTTAATCGCATCGCCATGAGATAACAGAGTAACAAAGCTGTTCATGGTTGGGTTTCAGTCATACACTGTCCCAACACACATCCCTTCACCAGTGCACAATTATCATCACCACTGTCCCCGGTTTCCCTCCCCCTCCAGCCTGCCTCTATGGAAGGCACTTCTCTCTCTCTCTCTCTTTCTCTCTCTCTCTCTCTCTCTCTCTTTCTCTGTGTGTCTCTCTGTCTCTCTCTGTCTCTCTTTCTCTGTGTGTGTCTCTCTCTGTCTCTCTCTGTCCCTCTCTCTGTCTCTCTATGCCTTTTGGGGCATTATGGTTCGCAATACAGATACTGAGAGGGAGGTTATCGTGTTCGGTCCTTTACCTACTCTCAGCACGCAGTCCTTACCCAGAGTGATCATCTCCAAATTGTCACTGTCATAGTGGTCCCTTCTCTATCCCAGCTGCAAGCCTGGACTTTGGGACCCCGTGGACAATGAGGTCGAGGGCACCAAGGTGGTGTAGAACATCCCAGTGCGCTGGTTCCAGCCCGTGGACAAGCAGCGGAAAAGCACTGGTGCAACCCGGGGGCATGTGCCTGCCACCCTCTTACCTGGGTTCTGTTCAGAGTCAGGGGGGTGCCAGCGACTGTGGCACTGCAGGCCCTCGGGCACTACGGAGAACCACAGTCAGCCACTTGCAGAAGTCACGGTGCCCAACAGGGGCTTCCAGTAAGCCCCGGCCTTGTCTGCGTCAGTTTCTGCAGCATGCTGAGGCCCTGGGTGACCGGAAGGTCCGTCTGTCTCCCCCAAGTTAGGTGTGGAGTCATTTGAGTGCTGGCTCCCTGTTCTAGCTGCCTCTGCACCCCCGCACCCCTAGAACCCCCCCCACCTGCAGCAACTCAGAGCTTTCGCACAGAGCCTCCCAGCCAGTTCTTGCCGAATGAATGCAGGGTTGAATGAAGGCGTGGGGGATACAGCTAGGGCCACTGTGAACCTGGAAGGCACTCACCCCGGCCACAGCCACGAGAGAGTTAATCTGTGCCTTCAGCGTTGCGGGAAGGATAATGTATGCTGGGGGAGGAAGGCATTAGTCTTTCCCTTTTGAAGCCCCCAGAAAAGATTTGTCTGAAGCTCGGTATTTAAATGGGCTGCATACAGGTGTTTTCTGAGCCGCTCCAGCCCCAGAGAAGGCCCCAGGGCAAACCAGGGAAGCTGGGCCCGGGGACCGAGGAACACTCCTCAGCTACTCTGCATGCTTCAGTGGGAAAATGCAAATCAAGTCATTTCTGCTTTGGAGGACAACTTCAGATAAAGGGGTCCCCGGGCAAAGTAACCCCTTCGGTGTGTCTGACTGCCTTTCCCCACTGCTATCTTCTCCTGTGCTACCCGCTGCGGGAGCCGCAGGGGGCAGGGAAGGGGCTGTGGACTGGCAGCACACGAGAGACGGGGGCGTGCATACCAATGAGGAAGGGGGGAGTGGGTGAGCAGGAGGGAGGAAGAAGGGGCATGCGTGATGCCGACCCATCTTGGTGCCGAAGACCTGGACTCAGAGGTGGCATTTTCTTCCGGTTCTGTCTCGGTGGTCCCCAACACGGGGGAATTGATAACCTTGGGCAAGACAGGGGGCTCACAAGCCGTCAAACCTTAAGTGAATGCTGAAAATCATGCCAATCCACCAGTTTATGGCTTTTTTTTTTTTTCCAGCTGAGAAGCAGATCTTAAGAGAGGGATTACTGGGGAGGAAGTGGGAGGCTAGGATTAGAATACAGGTCTTCTTGCTTCTACAAGGAGTCTGTCCACATCCCAAGTGTCGTGCTCTGGGGTTTCCAGGTTTTATGACTTGTGTGCAGCTTGTTTGAGGATGACTTGAGGTTCAATTAAGATTTTATTTTAATGAATGAATCAGGGGTCCTCACAGATAGTACTTGGTGGGGGAAGGAGGGAGGGAGGGGGTTCATTCCAGGCATAGCCAGGCCTGATGCTTCAAAGCTTGAATTTAGGATGTGGCGATGCTTGGTCCTGCAGCGCTATGGACCACGAGGGCCACCCCAGTGATGCTTGAGGACGATTAGGGCTACACCTGGGGGTGTTCATGGGGCCCCGGTGTGGTGCCAGGGATCAAGTTGGTGTCCTATATATGCAGAGCATGTGTCCTTGACCTCTGAGCTATCCCCAAGGCCTCAATTAAGATTTTAAAGCCCTGATATCTCAAAGAGATTGTGGTAACTGGCCCACAGTTACCCCCCCCCCACACACACACACAAAGTGTAGGTAACTGGAAATTTTAAAAAGTCAAATCGTAACAAGTGTAAGGAAATAGAATAAAGAACTAATTATCCCTGTGTTGACTGTGATTTCCAAATAGCAAATTCTATTTAAAAGTTTTAAATTTCTAATTGCTTATTGCTACTATTTATAAATGAACAAAATTAATCCTTGCAATATAGCTTTACATTCAGCAATCTTGCTAAATTTATTTACATATCCTAATAACACATCTGTATATTTTTCCTCCATATACACAATCTGGAGCGATAGCACAGCAGGTAGAGCATTTGCCTTGTACGTGGCTGACCCGGATTCTTCCATTCCTCTCAGAGAGCCCGGCAAGCTACCGAGAGTATCCCGCCCGCACGGCAGAGCCTGGCAAGCTCCCCGTGGCATATTCAATACGCCAAAAACAGTAACAACAAGTCTTACAATGGAGACGTTACTGGTGCCTGCTCAAGCAAATCAATGAACAACAGGACGACAGTGCTACAGTGCTGCTATCCTAATAACATATCTGTATATTTTCCTACATGTGCACAATCTATTTACATATGAAAACAGTCCTTCTATTTTAAAAAATATTTATATCCTTTATTCTATTTTCTTGTCCTTTGTAATTCATTATCTGAATTAATGGCAATTTTATTGTGAAGAGCTTAGGGTATTGTAGGATACCCTTTTCTCAGACTGGTTTCCCAAATTTCTATTGTTATTAACATATTACAATTATGCTTCATTTAGCAGTTGCCCCTTAGCCCATACTCCGATGTCAGACGGAGTTGGGAAGGGGTGGTACCCAGGATGGCTGAGAGTTGAATCCGTAGAGCCTTAAAAGAACTTCTCTCTAGGACTCCTTTACTAGGAAGGGTTTCTTTCCTTCTCCAGAGTCCAAGGAAGGCTTGTGAGCACGTCTTTATATTTATTTTTAAATTTATTTGTGGACAGAACACACGTTAGAAGTGTGAGCTTGGGTGTAGAGAAACAGGGCGTGGCAGAGAGGGAGACGGGGGAAAGGGGTGGAGATGGACAAATTGGAGGATGGAGAAACAGAGAAAGTGCATCTGTTTAGATTTCTTTTTTAAAAAAGTTTCGGATGCACTGGGAGGTGGCACAGCAATTGGGGCACCTGCCTAACATGCACCAAGTGGCCCGAGTTGGAGTCCTGGTACCTCAGGAGCACCACAGGGTGCAGCTCTGGAGTCCTCCGGCACCCCTGGGGTGGCCCAGATAATCGCTGCAGGACCCAGCAGCATAATATCTTCAGGTTCTTGGCTCTTGGGCCTCCTCCTGAGCACCACTTGGGAGCCCCCCACCCCAGCACATTGATTTTGGTTGTCCCTGATTGATTCCTGGTGTCTTGGGCATATGCATTTTCTATGTTGGTGTCACCAGGCACCTATTGCTGGGTGTCTATTTTTTTTTTTTTTTTTTTTGCTTTTTGGATCACACTCGGCAATGCACAGGGGTTACTCCTGGCTCTGCACTCAGGAATTACTCCTGGTGGTGCTCAGGAAACCCTATGGGAAGCTGGGAATCGAATCCGGGTCGGCCGCATGCAAGGCAAACGCCCTCCCTGCTGTGCTATTGCTCCAGCCCCTATTGCTGGACATCTCACTGGGTTGTACGAACATACTTTTGGGCAACCCTCGTTGTTATTTCTGTTTACATGTTTTTCTAGGGTAGTAAGTGTTTGTGGGTTGGGTTTTTGTTGTTGTTGTTGCTGTGCTTTGGTGGATATGTCTGTACTCGAGTGCAGGTTCTGATTTTCCTCTTTCCCCAGACAGGGACAGTCAGATGATTGCTGAATCTGGCAAGCTCTGGTTTATGAGATGAGAAGATATGTGTAAGAGAGCCTTCCACAGGGCTGGTGCTTTTTTATTTTTTTTTTCTGTCACAGGGTGAAACATCTATCTACTTCTTCAAAGGAATCTCTGTCTAAATTTGGCCCCTCTGGATGAAGAAGGTTTCTCTGGGACCTGAATTTCTACAGAAAGTTGTGGGCCATAATAGTAGACGAATGGGAGGGCTTTTAGCTTTGTTGATTGTCATAGTTTGCTTTTTTATGGGTAAGAGCTAAGTAGCTTTCAGGCTTCCTCAGTCAGCAGAGGCTTTGCAGTAGTTTTCCTTCCTTATGGATCAGCGCTTATGGGTGTGAGATGTCTCTACACGTCTGTCAACATGCCTGTCTGTATTTTTCTCTGGACAGTCACGCTCTGCCTAATGATGGGCGCCTATTTGGAAAATTGCGGTCGGTGACTTCATCATGTGACTCACCTAGACCTAGATGGGACAGTCCACCACACATATCAGCTAGGTGGGGTAGCCAGTTGGGAGCCTATAATCTATAACTTAGTCTATAACCTATAACCCACCGTCCAGCTCAGCTAGGGGCTTACTGTCCTTTGCCTGCTTGGGAGATCTGAGCCCGGCCTGGGAAGAAGCTTCTGCATGTTAGTGGGAGACACAGAAGGTGAATTATCTCATTGATCACATTGGGAGTTGGAGGGAATCCCCATGTATGCCCTGTGTGTATCCCCAAGTGAGTCTTTTCAATCTGTGCAGTTAGTTGATTCTCAGGAAGGACCACTATAATACTAAGGTAATATTTATTTCTTTTTTTTTGCTATTTAAAAAAATTATTTTAATGAATCACCGTGAGATAGAGTTACAACTAAAACTGGACAGCTACATGCAAAAAAAAAAAAAAAAGGGCTCAGACCTCTACTTAACACCATGCACAAAAGTCAGATCAAAATGGATTAAAGACCTCAACATCAGACCAGAATTCATAAGGTACATCGAAAAATAAAAGGTTGGCAAAACCCTCTACGACACTGAAGCTAAAGGTATCTTCAAGGATAAGCTAGTATTTCTTGAGTCTCCATTGAAAACCAGTGGGCTATGACCTTTTTTTTTTCTCTTTCTTTCTTTCTTTCTTTCTTTCTTTCTTTCTTTCTTTCTTTCTTTCTTTCTTTCTTTCTTTCTTTCTTTCTTACTTTCTTTTTTTCTTTCTTTCTTTCTTTTTTTCTTCCCTCCCTCCCTCCCTCCCTCCCTCCCTCCCTCCCTCCCTTCTTTCTTTCTTTCTTTCTTTCTTTCTTTCTTTCTTTCTTTCTTTCTTTCTTTCTTTCTTTCTTTCTTTCTTTCTTTCTTTCTTTCTTTCTTCTTTCTTTTTTTTTTTTGTGATGCTCTGGGCTTCCTCCTGGCTCCACAGTCCTGGCAGGCTCGGGAGACCATGTTGGGACTGAACCAGTGAGGTGTGTGCAGGCTTATTTAGGCATCCCTGAGCATCCCTGAGTTCTTTCTTCTTCAGACACCCCTGGAGGTGAATGGGGGCCAGGCAAGAGTTTTGTCTTCCCTCTCACCAAATAGTATTTCATGCCTATGTCCTCATCTAGGCCATTACTGTCCTTCGTCTCACCGTCTTGGTTTTCGTGTTCCTTGTGCCACAGTTTTGTGAGTCACCTAAACTACACTTCCTTTCCTAAAGATCCACTCAATAGTTTGATGTCCATCAGATGGTCGTTCCTAGGTGGGACGGGCAGTAGGTGGGGGTGTGGAGCTGATTGTTGCACCAGCCCAGAGAGGACAATGGCCTTTGAAACCGGACAGTCCCTGACATTCACATTTAAATCCTTAGGATATAGTCCTCTGACTGTTCAGAGGCTAAGAAAACAAACAAATAAATCTGAGTACAGGCTCCAGATTGTGCCAAGATTTCACAGGAAATCTTTTTTTTTTTTTTCTTCCCCCATGTCTTTCCCCACAAAAGCCTTTTGAGAAACTCCTTTATCAGGAGAGAAAAGCATTCCTGGAGATCTCATTAGGTAAATTACTCTCAGATTAACATATTTTATTAATTACCTATTACGGAGACCCCAAAGCTAAACAATCATAAAAACAACAAAAAGAAGTAAATATAGTTCCCGGTGACTAATAGATGCCATGAAAGACATAATCAGTAAAATCAATTATATGCATTATTATAATGAAAGGTACAGTTAGTGCTTTAAAAAAAATAATTAGGTTATTGGCTAAGAGGAAACTAGCCCCCTCCATTACCCCCGGAGCAAGCCCTGGAGGTTTCATTGAGAGGCTTTTAGTATAGAAATCATTGGTTTTATTGGCCAGGCAAATTAGTGACTCCATTAGCTTCACCAGTGGGGAACCTTGGTTTTCCTCACTCACCAGGTGCTCAGAATCTGGTTGTGCATTTTCTCGAGTGGAGGGACCGAGGGCTGGGGCACTGCATCCAGATGTGTGCTAAATATCTGCCCGTCGCACCACGAGCCGTGGCAGGAACCAAGGTGGAGGGAGTAGAGGACGTGGGAGGAACTGACTGGACACGGGCAGAACGCAGATTGTGTGCAGCAGGGAGGGCGGCAGGCTGCACGTGGGCCGCGTCTGGGCCACGTGAGGGCCGATCACCATTTCAGACCACCATCCCGAGCTCAACTTGCCCGTCTTGCTTCGTGTGTGAAAACGTTCCCGCTGAAACTGGTCGCAAAAGCTCCCTCCCCAGTACCAATAAATAATATATGCAAAGTTGGGTGGGGTTTTTTTTAAATTTTCTTTTCCTCATCGATATAAAGAAACTGGGTGTTGTGGGGCTGGCGAAAACTCGCATTAGACAATGTAATGAAGCAGGAATTAGAACAGCGCAGTTCCTCTGGCCATTATAAATGAGGACGGCCGCTACCTGGAGAATGGGGAAAGTGATGAGTACAGTCTGTTGGGGAGAACAGGAGGAAAATTTCCCTGAGGAACACATTTCAAATTACTTATTTATGAACTGATGAACTGGGAGGCCACCTATGGAGACCGGAGAGTAAGCAGGCAGCTGCAGACAGCTCCGGCACTCCCGCTAATTGTGCGGCTGTTTGCTGTTAGAACCCCTGCCATCCAGCTGCGCTTTGGAGGCAGGAAATTTCGCCCCTGCCTACAAGTTATGCTCTTCCTCTTTCTTGTCCGCATAAATATACACATACATATTTTAATCCGTTTGAAGCATTTGGGGAGAGCCCGGAGAAAGCAGAAAGCCGCCACTGCCGCCGTTGGCCCAGGAGGGGCTAGGGCAGAAAGGAGATCTGGGTACTGGAAAGTTAGCTGGCAGTGCCCTAGATCCGGCAGGGAAGAGTGGGTCTGTGTGAGGCCTCTGCCTCAGCTCTCGAAGGGGTATTGGGTCTAGGAAAGCCACAGCTTCTTCCCGCCAGCTGGGCTAGCTTGGTTCTCTGTCCTCTCTCCATCTCCCGCGTCTTCATCCCCCTCTTTGCATCCCTTTGTCTCCATGGTGATAGGGTACCTGGAGCTTCCATGGTGCTGCGCTCGGTGTGATCTTGCATGAGTGATCATACTTTATCCCCTCCCTGGACCCTATGAACTGGACATCATTGTAATCCTTGTTGCCCAGGGGAATAATAAGAAGGGAAGCCACTTCACCAAGGCCAGGAATACAGATCCCTCTGGCCCTGGCCCCAGAGCACAGATCTCTCTTCTTTTGGGATGGAAACATTGCAGGAAGAAAATGGTGTCTCTGTTAGGGAGGCTCTAGACTGAAGACAGTGTGGTGACATGAAAGGAATCAGGCAGTCTTGAGACTAGGGTATTGTTGGGTGGGTAGGGGTGTGTGTGTGTGTGTGTGTGTGTGTGTGTGTGTGTGTGTGTGTGTGAGGGTGTGTGGGGAGAGTAGTTGACTGTTGATCAGCTGACTCTTCGGGGGATTTTTGTGATTATCCTCCTTTTAGAGACGAGGTCATGAAGATTTAGCAAGTGAAGCACATTTGCCCTTAGTCACACATATAAGTGTCAGAGATAGGCTCTGACCCAGGTGTTGGACTGTAAACTTTTTTGTTTGTTTGTTTTGGGGCCATATCTGGCGATGCTCAGGGGTTAGTTACTCCTGGCTCTGCACTCAGGAATTACTCCTGGCGATACTTGGGGGGAAGGATATCGGATGCCAGAGATCAAATTTGGGTTGGACTCATGCAAGGCAAACATCTGACCTGCTGTACCATTGCTCTGGCCCCATGGACTATGAACTTTTTACTGGAAAGTTCCCTATGGCCAGGGTCACTGTCACTGTCATCCCATTGCTCATTGATTTGTTTGAATGGGCACCACTAACGTCTCTCATTGAGAGACTTATTGGTACTGTTTTTGGCATATCCAATATGCACGGGGAGCTTGCCAGGCTCTGTCGTGCGGGCTTCATACTCTTGATAGCTTGCCGGGCTCTCCGAGAGGGGTGGAGGAATCGAACACGGGTCGGCCGCATGAAAGGCGAAAGCTCAACCGCTGTGCTCTCACTCCAGCCCACGGCCAGGGTATACATCTTATTCAAATTTTCATTTCAAGCACCTGGCAATGTCTGCAGAAATGGACCCTCAAGATAGATCCGCTAAACTGAATTTACAAACTTTCCAATTCAGGAAGCTTGTTATATTCTGGTAAAGATTACCCTTTCTTGGTGGATACTGCAATAATCAGTCAATTAAATGTGCTGGCCATCTAAATGCAGACAGATCTCTCCACCTCAGCCAGACATTTGATCCAGTCCTCAGAGCTGGATGAATCAGACCATTTTTACTGTCACCATCTCCAGTTGCACTGAGGCCACTGAAGTGCAGAGAGGTTAGTTTAGAGAGCTCCCTAAACTTAGAGTTTAGAGACGGGCTTTTGTATTCCAATGGGCACGCTGTCAGTCTGGAAGCATTTGTGATGGGCACAACTTGGGGAATAGCCGTGCCACTGGCACCTAGTAGGTAGAGGCAAGGTTAGGATGCCTTCCCAGAGTGAGGAATAATCCGAACCCAAGTGCCAATATTGAGACAAGTGCTTCTCCAAGTGGTCAAATGGATGAAGAGCCCCATATTCTGCCTCCAGGACCTGTATGCTGACCAATCATCATGCTACCAGATGATTCTCTGGTCCTTCCCTTCATGGGTTGCCTATGGTTGGCCCCTCAGACATGGTTGTTTCATTCTATAAGTCATAGAGTGGTAAAGGGTTTGAGGGAACAACTAGGAGTCTCTGGTTGGGTCTCCTCACAAAGTAAATCTGTAATCTCTGCTGGAAGCTGGGCCCTGACCATACAAGCCAGTCAGTGCTATTTGACCTTGACACTTCTGTTGGGGTGGGGAGAAAAGACTGTACCTGCTGTACTGTCGCTCTGACCCCATGGACTGTGGAGAACTCCCTATAGCCAGGGTCTACATCTTACTCAAATTTTCATTCCATGGACCTGGCAGCTGTAGAAATGGACCCTCAAGATAGATCGGCTACACTGAATTTTCAAACTTCCCAATTCCAGGAAGCATGTAAGATCCTAGTGCTAAGGGATCTTGTGCTATGTACTTCGACATGGTACTCTCACTTAACGCTCCTAGTAATTTTTTCTGGTATGCATTATATTATTTCTATCTTTCAGATGCGGAAGCCATGGCTGATCACAGTTTAGTGACTCACCAACCACCTGGAACTGGACAGTTGTACCGTCTTGGGCAAGTAACAGCACCGTTTTATACTTTGCATTCTTTGCCTGCCAAACGGTCTTGAACTCGATTGATGAAGTTGTTGTCTGTTTTGAATGAGGGGATGTAATCTGGAGTGTAAGAGCGATGGTCTTGTCCATTCTGTTTGTGGCTGTATAACGGGTCCAAGAACAGTGCTTGGCGCAGGATTAATGAAGGAACAATCCCTGTGCTGTGAAACATCCGCTCACTGGCCTTCAGTGGTGTACAGTGCTAAGCAGGGCAACATGAGTTTATTGCTCTCCCAGTTGGATGTTGACTGGGTAGATCTTCTGGTTTTGTCTGAGTTGGCTCCAGGCTCTGAGGGTCAGCTGGTTGGTGTCCAGGGTGCCTGGGCTAGTTGGGTTCTCTTCCAGGCATCTCTCTGCCCGCTGCAGAAAGCTTGCCCAGGCCTGTCCTCATGGCAGGGACAGAGGTACCAGAATGCAAGTGGAAAGGCACAAATGCTTTCATTCATGTCTCTGCTCATTTAGCATATGCTGACGTCCCACAGGCCTAACCACATCACCTGGCCAAGCCCAGAGTTAAGAAGGGTTGCGATGTCAAAGGTGGTAGGGGTGAAGAACTGGGGCCAATTCAGCAGTCAGTTTACCTCAGTTGACTCAATAAATATTGAAGGATTTGAAAAATGGCTTAGCCCATGACAAAGGTACAAAACAAAAAAAAGAAAGAAAGAAAGAAAGAAAGAAAGAAAGAAAGAAAGAAAGAAAGAAAGAAAGAAAGAAAGAAAGAAAGAAAGAAAGAAAGAAAGAAAGGAAAAAAAAAAGGTAGTTCCCTGCTGCAATCTGATAAACTATGGGCTTATTAAAGGCTTTGCCTGGAAGAGGAATTTGATTGCCCATGGCTTTTTTTTTTTTTTGCCTTTTATTGTTGTTACAAGTTATTTCTTTAAGTTCCCAAGATATTTTGGAGTGTCAGCTGGATATAGGTTCACTTGTAAAAAAAAGATAAAGGAAGGACTAGAATTTCACAGGTCACCAAAGTAGCTGATGAGACAAAGATTCTGTAGAACCCAGGTAACAAAGCGGGCTCTTGGAATTGTCAAAACGAATCCCACTCTCAGCAAATTTTCCTCTGACACCTTCTCATATCATGGCTCCGTTCTTTTGTTTTAATCCAAGGGGGCTGGGGGCTGGGGCCCGGGCTTTGAGAGCCGGGGATTGCTTAAACATTCCTTTTGATGCCTCCTCACAGCCCCCAGGAAGGAAGCAGCTCACCGCCAGGCCGAGTCTGGTCCCATGCATCTCGGCATGCCCTGTGTGTGTGTGTGTGTGTGTGTGTGTGTGTGTGTGTGTGTGTGTGTCCCATGCATCTCGGCATGCCGTGTGTTTGTGTGTGTGTGTGTGTGTGTGTGTGTGTGTCCCATGCATCTCGGCATGCCGTGTGTTTGTGTGTGTGTGTGTATGTGTGTGTGTGTGTGTGTGTGTGTGTGTGTGCGTGCTCCCCCAGCCCTGACTGTGCGGCCTTGCCCCCACCCCACCCCCTGAATCCTATTTTTCCTCGGCCGGGTGGAGGAGTCTGCTTCTGAGTGAGTGAGTGCGGTGTCTCGGAGCTGCCTGTGTGTGCGGCGACGCTGATGACAGGTTGGTTTAATGCAGCTCTTGCCAAGATTAAGGGGTTGTCAGACAAGTATCACGGGAGACGGAGGGATTGCTCTGAAAGTCGTTCTGAATTGCTAACTATCAGAGAGCTGGCACTCGGGATTGGGGTGGGGGGGGGGTGCTGTGTGTGCTTCCTCGGGTTTGAGAAGCCGCCGGGAGACCCTGAGCAGAGCCACCCTCTGCCCTCAGTCTGGGGACCTGCTGGGTGGGCCACTGTGATGCCTTATGGGTCCCCGAAGGACCCAGGCTTGGACACGAGAGACTCCGTCCACCGGGTAGAACCGTGTGCAGCAGGATGTCCTTATAAACACACGGCTGTTCTTCTGGGGCGATGGGGGGAGCGGGGGGCTCAGCTTTCACGGCTCCTCGAAGCTTTGTGACCCCCAAATAGTGCGCTTTTCTGTTTCGTGCTCCAGGCAGAGCTCTGGTGGTAATTTTAAGGAGTTTTGTCTGGATACTAAAAGTAATAAGCTGCTATTAAAGAGTTTAAAGATGTAAGGTGATACAAGTCAGTCTGATTTTTTTGAAAGCTTACTCGGGTGGTAGAATCTTGCGATGAAATTGCTACCAAAATTGCCATGGCTATTTTTGCCCCCCCTCTCATGTGTGTGTTTATGTATTTCACAAATACATGGGTGAAGTGTCTGGCTTACGCCTGAGGATGGGTGGTGAGGGCCTCACGCAGGGAGATCTGGGCAGTGTGACGGTGCCCTAGTGGAGATGGAAATCCAGGGGCTGAGGAATCCTTCCGGTACAGCAGAAGGAACTCGGATGGGTGTTGGAGAAACGCCACTTGGTCATTCATCTGTTCATTCCATTCAGACATCGATGAGCCTGCTTTCTGGATTTAGCAAAGTTGCTGAAATATTTCCACAATTTCTAGTGTGAACGTAGAGGTGCTCCACTATTTCTGGTAGCTACTTCAGATATTGCCATGGGAATTATGGAACCGATCTCTTCAGGATGCCAGAAGTTAAGAAACAGGCAGACGATTGCACCTCACTTCATTTAACATTCTTTTTATTATTTTCCGAGGCCCTAACATGTACTCCTGAACTCTGTGCTAAAGGGTGTGCAAACACAAGCGAGATACAACCTCTGGTCTGAACATCTTTAGCACCTAATGGAGAGGGTGAGAAAAATAAGCACATTTAATAAAAGAAAGCAGAGTGAAACAAGTTCCACAAGAGAGAAACACAGCGGTCCTGGAGGGATTAACAAAGGAGTAAGAACCAATGTGGCAGCAACTGTGCAGAGAGAGAGAAAGAGAGAGAGAGAGAGAGAGAGAGAGACAGAGACAGAGACAGAGACAGAGACACAGAGAGACACAGAGAGACAGAGACAGACAGAGACAGACAGAGAGAGAGAGGGAGAGGGAAAGGGAGAGGGAGAGGGAGAGCCAGAGAGACAGAGAGACAGAGAGAGAGACAGAGAGACAGAGAGAGGCAGAGAGACAGAGACATAGAGAGACAGAGAGAGATAGAGAGAGAGAGAGAGAGAGAGAGAGAGAGAGAGAGGGAGAGGGAAAGGGAGAGGGAGAGGGAGAGGGAGAGAGAGATTTGTGAGGCTTGGGCAGACCTCATTTTTGTTCTCATCTAGTTCACAGTCAAATGGGGATGTGAGTATTTAAGAATGTGAGTATTTAAGAGAGGGGATGTGCCAGGGAAGCAAGGACAAGGGGCAGTCCACTCTGCTCGGTCCCCAGGAGGTGGGGTGGTGACAGCAAAGGCACACACACAGTTCAGTAGGCGCGGGGAACAGAGGGAATGGGGAAGCCACAGGAATGCCACCCCTGCTGTCTCCAAGGTCTTCTCGCCGTGAGCGTGGAAATGCTTGTGATGTTTAATAACCCAACTCCTCTCCTGTGAACTGAGTGGCAGAAGGTGGAGGTTCCATCCTAATTCTGTCTCTTGCTAGCTGTGTGACTCTGGGAAAGTCGTGTCCTCTCTCTGAGCTCCCTCTATGGGAGGGTGTTGATCATGTCTTTCTTACCTGTATCGAAGGGATACTGTGATGTTCTGTGCGGTAAAGGGAGCTCAGAGTCAGTGGCTCTGTCCTTCATAACTGCCATGAGTGACATATGTCCTAGAATGTGTAATAGCGCTACATTCTATAGACGGTGATGTGAATTAGAAATACACCGTTGTGTTATGCTATGCTTGTAGGATTTTGTTAATATCCCAAGACATACCTGTCCTCCGAAAACTTCCACACAACAGAGACTTTTTGGTGTCAGTGATTATTTATATTCGCCCACTGATAAAAGATATCTGGCCACTGCCTTATTTTCCTAATTGCTCTCATTTGATCTCTTTATGTGAGAAGTGACAGAATCCCCCGCAAGTAAGCTCTAAGAGGAAGACAGGGTTTTGGGGGGACAGTGTGCATGGGGCATAGGCCCCGGTTGTCACATGTTGAGGGTGTGGTATCTCGCGCTATCTCTCAGCTGAGTTTTCTGTATGGGTTTCCTCTTCACTGAGTGCTCCCAGACTGCCCGGAGCTTGCGTTCCACCAGCCAGGAGGAGTACTGAGATTTGGAGAAATCCGAGATCACCTTTGGACCTTGGTTCCAGCATCCCTGGGAAGTGTTTGGGAACTGGCCTGGGTCACCTGCCCACCCCTGACCCGGTTCCTGTGTGATCATTTGATCAGGTTTTGAGGGCCAAGCAATGTGACTAGATAACTGATGTAGAAATGTTCCTCAGAGGAAAAGTGGAGTGTTAGTATCCAACAGGGTAATAGATGCGCAGTTGCCAAATTATATAATTAAAGCTAATATTTTGCAGATGCTCACCAAGTGTTAGAGAACAGAGCTAAGCACTTTTTAAGAAAAATATGTATCATCTCATTCCTGTATACTCTTCAACACTTCTAGGAGAAAGATCCTCTTATCTACGGAGTAAGAGCCCCAGAGCCATAATGTAAATGTGATGGGAATCGATACCTATATTTCAGTGTTAATATGTTTGTAGGGGCGACTGTCTTATTGACAGTCTAATTTCTTTTGCTATAAAGGAACAATGGGATTCCTGGGCAGAGAATTGTATGTCATAGAAATGCTCTTATGTAACTTGGGCCTTTCTAATGGATGACAAGAAATACAGGACTTATATCGTATTTATTCGTGGAAAGAGATTCCCATAACATCGTTCCCGTGTCATCAATGCAACCATAACTCATGATCCTGGCAACAGCGCAATGCATTCCTTGTCACCATCGAGGAAACCTGCATTTGAAGCTGTAGCTGCCCAAACAAAAATAACAGCCATAAATCACAAATATTCAGATTGGTCCTCCTGTTGGGGCAGATACAGCGTTGGCCCTTCAGGACTACCAGGGTGAGAGGCACTGTCTGTTTCACACCTCTTCAATTCTCCCCCGCACCGGGCTTAGGGGGCTGGAGCGATAGCACAGTGGGTAGGGCGTTTGCCTTGCATGTGGCCGACCCAGGTTCGATTCCTCTGCCTCTCTTGGAGAACCCAGCAAGCTACTGAGAGTATCTCGCCCCCACGGCAGAGCCTGGCAAGCTCCCGTGGCGTATTCAATATGCCAAAGACAGTAACAATGAGTCTCACAATGGAGACGTTACTGGTGCCCACTCAAGCAAATCGATGAGCAAAAGGATGACAGTGACAATGACAGTGACTGGGCTTAGGAGGCCAGATGGCTCTGCACACTCTGAAGCCCATCGTCTAGATGGTGTGGAGAAAGGAAAAGGTCAGATCCAAACCTCCAAGCACTCACACGGAGAGGGGGGAGAGTCGGAGGGCCGTTTCAGAAATGAGAAGGATCAGGACAAAGAGTGGTTGCTCGCTCTCCTCCACCGGACAGAGGACAGCCTCTCCTTGGCTGGGAAGGGCATTTAGTCTTTGGGAGTTTGCCACACACTTTCCAGCTGGTTTCCAAACAGGAGAATTGAGTCCAGTGACACTTTGATGAATGCTATTCCTATTTTCACTGACAGAGCAGGAGTTTTTATACGGGCCATGTATTAGGTGCTTGCCTCGGCTCAACCTGAGAATCCCAGCAGAGGGCACAGCTAATGCTGTTCCTGCGAAGATGAAGAGCCCTCCTCCAGACATTTGTCATCTTTCCCTGGTCGGCTGTCATTAATGGGAGGGGATAGCTTAGTAAGGTACTACATTTCCCAGCATCCTTTGCACCAAGGTATAAGCACGTGACTCCTTGGTCCCTGGTCCGTGGGATGTGAGAGGAATCCTTTCTTGGGTTTTCCAAGAAACCAGTGTCTTTCCTGTTTTCTCTCCTCTCATCTTTTATCTAAGCTCTGAGGCCTCTGAAGACCCAGGGGATGCTGTGGGGGTCTTCTAAGAATCAAGGTACCTACACCATCCCTGCCAACCTTCTGTTGGGTACCCCACTCTGAACTGACAGGAGTCTAGATGGTGAGCTTAGGTGTGCAGGCAAGGAACTTCTTGCTAGAGGCGGTGAAATACTTAAGCAAGGCTGGTCTCACGCATCTCCCTATGGTCGATACTCCTTAAATGGAACCAGCTTAGTGCTCTGTGAGTTTGGGAGGGGATTCCCAGCAACCTCAGTGATCAGTGAGGTTTGGGTGGGGCACTGGCATTTCGTACCTTGCTCCCGAGGAGAGATCCTGAAGTTAGACCTGAAACACATGATTTCAGGGATTAACACCATGGCAGTGTCTTTCAGATTTCTATGTTGCTCACGGCTGACTGACACACGAAATTGTTCTAAGTAAACTCTCAGGACCAAGGTGGATTTTTTCTTTTTTGCATAGTAGGTGCTTAAGTGCTCTTTGCTTTAACTTGTTGCTGTTATTGTATGCTAATCTTCTGACTCCCAGCCCTGCTGTCTGATGTCACTTCCACCTAGAATGGAAGTTCAACGCCTGACAATGCCATGCAGGTATTTTTTTTTTTTGTCTCTTTTGCTAATAACTGCATCTTTCTCTTAGAACTGTGCCTGATATGTTGTAGTTCAACAGATATTTCTGAAATAAATGAAGAAAGGCCCATCAGTAACTAAACGAGGGACTGCATTAAAGTGGAAATTTCAAGGAATGTGGCAAATCAGCAGGAGAATTTGTTTTAGGGACAGGATAGGTACTTTTGAGGGCTTTCAAATAACCTCTTAAGAGGATCCACTGGGTTGGCCTACATGGAGGGCTAGGCCAGCCCCCGTAAATGATGTGCCTCAATTTGAAATTTAAATCCCCATGGGACTCTAGGTGCATACAAGACATAATACTAAATGGCTGATAACTTATGACATTTATTTCCCCACATGAAGAACCACAGGGCACCGTGTCTTGTCAGGAAGGAAACGGATTTGTCAGAAAGGAAACCAGCCATCATAGGCTCTTTGTATTTTTATGATTTATGTATTTATTGGATGCACCCACCACTTAACTACCTCTGGGTGCTTTTATGCATTTCATAGACAAAAGGCAGACACTGCCATTGCGGATTATGAGGTGGAGAGGTACCAACAAAATAACATCCATAAATCCCAAAGCACATCATAAAATCATCAAATGCTACTGAAGCTGTACTTAGACGCTCCCAAGTAATCAGACACTAAGTGGAAAATTCTGAAGACCTTTCAGCCCTGACTTCCGTGCTTATTAGAACCTGTAGTCTTGCATTCGTTACTTTCGCTCTCTGAGTCTCTAAAATGGGCACACTCTCCACCCTAACTTCCTGGTTTATTCTGCAGGATGAAGGTAGCAAATGCTTATGACAATGCCCTGTGAATAACAGAAAATCCCCAAATGGAACACACTAGCATAGAAACACTTTATTTAAAAAAAAAAAAACCAAACTCCCCAGCGGTATGAATTTAAATTTCCTTTAGACTCTGTGACGTGAGCCCCCAAAGGGGCAGGAAGCAAAGCTGAAACCCAGCCTTGCTCTTGGCAGCACCAGGTGGCTATGCTTGTGTGTTCGCACCAGTTCTGCAGCATCCAACAAAATAACATCCATAAATCCACCAGGATGCAGGCTGCATCACAGGAGAATTCATATTGTGCTTTGGGAGTCAGGGGAAACCTAACTTGAACGAAACTTGATTTTATTGTTATTTTTTTTAAGGATATAACAGTTTTATTATTTACTTATTTGCTTTTTTTGGCTCACACCCAGCAATACTCAGGGGTTACTCCTGGCTCTGCACTCAGGAATTACTCCTGGTGGTGCTTGTGGGGGGCCCTATGGGACGGTGGGAATCGAACCCGGGTCGGCTGCGGGTGAGACAAACACCTTCCCTGCTGTGCTATCGCTCCAGCCCCTTGAATGAAGCTTTAATGTGTGAACTAGAATCAGTTGAAGACAGAGGGAAATGAAGAACATTGCGGTGAGAAAGGAGTGATGGGAACAAAAGTGCCAACATGTTGGGGGGCTCCAATCATATTTTGAGGGCTCATGGGAGGAGCAGAAAGGCTGAAATCAGGGTTCAAGAGAGCCAGAGGTGAGATATTTCTCGTTGTCAATTTGATTTCAGCGCAATATTTTTGCACCCGGTGTTATGTGAACAAGCACCGTGCTAATGGGCTTTCCATGTGTTTCTCTACTCACTCCCTGCAGCAACCCTGGGGCACGGCCGCCACTGCTCTCCCAGGCTTCCTGGTGAGGTCATGTTACCCCGTGTTGGCGAGCCCAGACCTTAGAGACATGCTGACGAGTCTTTTTTTCCTTTTCTTTTTTCCTTTTTTCCTTTCTATTTTGTCTTTTTACATTTCTAGACAGAGACGAGCTGAAGTGATCTTCATGCCCGGTATATCGTGGAACTTGGTGACTCTGAGTGGGCTGGGCCTTTGGGACCTGGGGCACTTGCGGGACTGGAATGCATGCCCGACCTCATGGGAAACAGACAGCCAGATAGGCTGCCCCTCCCATGGGCCTGGCCTTCCAAAGGGAGAGAGTCTGGAGGAGCCGCCATGCCCCCATGCCATGGTCCGCCACCCCGAGGGTGTCTGTTGCATGGGATTTTAGCTTAAGATAATTTCGGACACTTTCTGTACTTTGCTCAGCTCTCAGTCGATAGCGCAGACATTCAACTGGGTCATTATAGCTCTTAGCATCTCGTCACTAATTATAGCTCCTAGCGATAGCACAGTGGGCAGGGCATTTGCCTTGCACACCACCGACCTGGGTTCAATTCCTCCGTCTCTCTCGGGGAGTCTGGCAAGCTACCAAGAGTACTCTGTCCCTCTGGGAGAGCCCAGCAAGCTACCGAGAGTATCCCGCCCGCACAGCAGAGCCTGGCAAGCTCCCCATGGCGTATTGGACATGCCAAAAACAGTAACAGTGAGTCTCACAAGGGAGACGTTACTGGTGCCCGCTTGAGCAAATCCATGAACAACGGGACGACAGTGCTACAGTGCTACTCAACTTGGTCGAGACCAGGGGCTCAGAATTGGCTTCTGTCTCTATAGGCACCGGAGTAACGTTATTACGGCAAACATCAGCCGCCAGAGTTAAATGTGTGAGGGAGACCAGATGGAGACCCTGGGGGCAGCGAGGAGAGGCTGCAGGTTACTCCCCACCTCGAGTGGGTTCACACCACCTGGGCATAGCCCGTCAGAGGTGAAAGCCCATGAAGTCCCCTGCTTTTTAAATATGGACAGCTAATTAAAATGGAAACAGAAAGGAACCTGTCTGGGCCAGGGAAAGGGACCAATTTATTAGGAGACTGGGGGGCGAGCGGGTTCCTCTTTAGTATTAGGAAATATCTGGCTTTTCATAAAGGGTCTGGGGATTAGTTGTTACAGGAGACTTTAGGAGTCAAGTTCTGAAGAGTGACTTAGAGATCGAGTTGCCTTTGGTCTTCGAGACCCTCGTATTTCACAAGCTCACCGGTCTCCCCCCCCCCCTCCGCCCCCCACATCCTTTACCCCAACTGAACTGCTGGGGATCCCTGCATGCCCTCGGAAGTTCAGGGAGTCTGGAATCCATGACCCAGCACCGTGCATTTCTAGAGCGCTATATTCGGAATGAATCACCTTCATTTTCTTTTAACAGATCAATCATCAAAGGGAACTGATTTTCCCCTTCTCCACATCATACTTTGATTCATTTACACTTAAGTGATGAAAGTTGCCTGTCTCTCTCTCTCTCTCTCTCTCTCTCTCTCTCTCTCTCTCTCTCTCTCTCTCTCTCTCTCCTTAAATGGATACCAACCCAGAAGGGGCTTGGGGAGTTGTAAAGGGGAGGGCTCACTCCTCGGACATGCGCTTGGTCGCGTTCTCAAATGGCCCACTCAATTAGGGGTCATATTTCATTGACTTGTGTGTATGATGGCTCCCTAGCCAGCAGTGTTTTCTAAATGGTCCTGAAGGCAAGTCTCTGGGCTTTGAAAACAGCTCTTCATCACCTTTATGTCTGGGGCTGTATGGGCACAGCCTGGATTGAAGCAGTTATTTCCATCAGGGGGAGCAGCCCCAGTCTCCGACTGGAATGTCTTGACTTGGCGGGTGTCACTTGTCAAAGGAATGGCTGACACTATCCGGGGCAGGGTTCATGCAGCTTCATTATCTACAAGTTGAGTCTCACCCTCAGGTGTACATCTGGATTTCCAATGAAAGGTCAAAAAGAAAAAAAAAAAAGAGTAAAGTAATTGAGACCCCCCAAAAAAAAATCAGCTTCCACATCTCTTTCTGAATTTGCATAGATAGAGTAGGATGAATTCAGATCTAGTCTTGTTCCAAGAGCAATCTCTTTGTCAGTGTTCTCTGAACAGGCTGTAGGGAAGTACATAGTTACTTTGATATTTCACTACTGGCACAGTCTTCAATAAAGAAACTACACACAATGGGAAGGTGTATGTGTGTGCATGTGTGTGTGTGTTTGTGTATACCAGGGAGTAGCTAGAGGAGACAGAGGTGGAAATGTGTCTGGGAGAATGAGTGATGTAGGTCACCTTTTACTCTAATGATAAAGCTGGCTTGATTTAAATCTATATGAAGTAATTTAATGATTAAAAAATATTTTCAGGGGCTGGAGTAGGGGGCACAGCGGGTAGGGCATTTGCCTTGCACATGGCCAACCCGGGTTTGATTCCCAGCATCCCATATGGTCCCCTGAGCCCGGCCAGGGGTAATTCTGAGTGCAGAGCCAGGAGTGACCCCCGTGCATGGCCGGGTGTGACCTAAAAAGCAAAAAAAAAAATTTTTTTTTCAGCAGATAAACTGTGAGCCTTCCTATATGGCTGCACTTTTGTCTCTGAATTAGAGGCTGGTGTAATCTGTGGCAAGTACAAAGACAGGAAAGCAGTTTGTCATTTGAAAAATGTGAAAGAACTAGATGGTAGCTTTGCAAGGAAAGAACCATCCCAATAAAAGCTAAAACAACCTCTTTCTGATGTTGTGGATATCCTTTACTTCTGTGGATTCATGTAATTCTCATAAAAATCATACAAAATGGCTATTGTATTTATCCCCCCCTTTTTTATGAGAAAATGGAGGCATGAAAAGATAAGTCAATCCAAACAACATTTGGTTTGGAAGAGAGGCAGCCTGGTTTCTGGACTCTCTCCTTCTCGCTTCTCCCTGTGTGTCTTGTCCTATAGTTAGTTCCCAAGGGTCCTCCATTCCACTTGGTACTTAGTAGGTGCATTAGACAAACACTAAGGAGTGCATAAAACCCTTCAGTGACAAGGACTTCTATAGAAATGTCAATGTGTATTGTTAGGGTTGATACTATTTTTATGAATGATGATAGTATTGGGGACTTTCTGTGTGCAGACCCCAGCTAGTACTGTGCACATTTTATTTAATTCCCCCTTCTCATAACAATTTTAACATAACAAGAAGGGGGCCACTGAGGCACAAAACTCATTAGTCTGTATATTTAGAAGTTCTCTTGCTAGAAATTAATATGCTGGAACTCAAAAGGATCGTCTCTCTTATTCTTTGCCTTGACTATCAAGATGATAACATGGCATTGCTATGAACCTCATTCTGTTACATAGTGTCTTTCTTGAGATTTTTCTCAGAGCTGAAAAATATATGAGTATACATGTACATATGTGTGCCTGCCTGGGTGCATGTGCACACACACACACACACACAAACATACGTAATGATTGTAATAAGCAAATTCCAGAGCCTGAGATACACTCATCTGACCAGCATTTGGTGGCTAATATAAAATATTGTGTCAAATGATGTTAACTGATCCTTCCCTCCCTCAAGTCAGTCTTTCGTATTGCCTTCATGATTTTTTACCATTATCAAAATTCCATGCGAACTTTTAATTTTCTTCTACATTTGTTTGTCTTAGAAAACCCGCACTATAGTTATTAACGATATTTTAGGGTTGATTATATGTGTTTTTTTAAAACACATTCAAATAAAATCAAGGGTGGGCCAGAGAGATAGTATAGTGGGGAGGGTGCTTGCCTTGCATACTGTTCCCCAGGTTTGATTTCTGGCACTCCATATGTTCTCTGAGCCCTGCCAGGAGTGACCCCCTGAGTACAGAGCCAGTAGTAAGCCCTGAACATAGCACCCCCCCCCCACCACTCCCAAATAATAATATTAGGGCTGCAGAGAAAGCTCCAAGGAGCGGGGGCATACTTCCTTACTCCAGACCCTCAGTTTCATCCCTGGCATTATATACCCACCCTCTCCCCATGCACCCGGGCAGCCCAGAGTCAGAGAACTGAGCCATCAGTTTGACACTGTGAGTCAGGTGTCTCTAAGATGGCTCCGCCACCCATACCTGCTGGGAAGCCCCGCCCCTCAAATAATAGCATCAATACGAACGAGAAAAATGCTTTCTGCTTCCTACAGGTAATATTTTCTCTCTAGAAACTCTCCGTGTGCTCTGGCTGATAGCCATCTTTCTTACTGCCCATAGCTCCTTGCCATTCTGGGAGCCACACACAGGATCCAGAGATGCCTAAGACTCTTTTCTCCCTCGTGTAGCACCACCCTGGACGTGGAAGCATGTTGTCATGTGGAGACAGGCTAAGGAACCCTCGCAGCTCCTGAGACTTGTTGCGGGCGGGAGTCCCTCAAGGAGTTTACAGGGTCTTGACAAGGTCTGTGGTGCAGATAGTGGCTCAGTTTTTAAGGAGGGACTTCTGGGGAGGCACAAGACTTGGGAACAGATGGCAACGCTTCTCGTAGGAGCTTTCTCGAGAAATAGGTGGGGACAAGGGGAGCACAGGCCAGCGCCCAGTTGCCTGGTTTGAAACTCTGACTCAGTGTCATGAATCCGATCCAAATTCAGGTGTTAAGAGCCCGGAGGTCGGAGTTCAGGTCCTCTCACCTCTAGGTCACATTGAAACTGACCTTTTTTCACTTTCTCTATGTTGTTGTTGTTGTTGTTGTTGTTATTTTTTAAAATGGATACCATCTGTTTTCAATCTCGTGAGAGTAATAAAAAAAAAAATCTAATCCGGTTTTTCAAAACACTTAATTTTTAAAGGAAAAATAGTCTCTCTCTCTTTTTTTCCCCATTTTAGTACTTCAGTACTTAACAAATGGTATTTACTTAACAACACAATCTATACAATTTCTCATCAAGATAATGCGTCTGTTTTTCCTTTGTCCAATCTAACACTTACTGTCGTCTTGCGCGAGCACTTAAAGATTGAGAGGAGTTAAAGATGTAAGCCAAAGCAGGTAATTTCCCGAAGAGAAGAAATGTACCTTAAATGATTTCTCTTTGTTAGATCTTTTTTTTTTTTATTTTTATTCTTCTCCTTGCATGTGGCTCTTTATGAAAAACAAAAAAGGGAGAAATTGGGGGACAAATGTGTTTTGGATCCAAAGAGGTGACAGGAAACCTCTGAAAACGGAATTTACAAAAAGAAAAAAAAAAGAATTTCCTAGAACCAGCGTTGGAACTGGCCTTTTACGCTGTTGCACATTAATGCTGCCTGCCCTCCCGTTGGGAAGCCGAGGCCCGAGCGGCAGTCATTACTGCCAGCAGCATGGTTACCCAATGGATTCCTGGAAGGGCTCACTTAAATGATTCAGCCAGATCCTCTCCAGGGGCTTCCAGTTCCCATCATCCCAGGAATGAAATATTCAGTATCATCTTTCTGCACCTGAGGCTGCCATGGATTAAATTCTTGCTGCCTCCATTACCGGGGCAGCCAAGAGCTCCGGCTGTAGCCATTGGATGTAAAGTGCTTAATGGCTGAGCTTGGCTGGGAAAGGGAGAGGAAACGCCAGGCCAGAACCACGGGCCCTGGTGGTGATCGCAGGCTGGAGGACAGACCTTCCAGAGAGGCTGCCGCTCAAGGAGAATCTCTCCCAGCTCCTCCCTGGCCCTGCCCCCGCCACCTGACAGCATGTTCTGAAATCACAGTCCCCGAGTGGCATGGCTTCTCGTCACCCCTCAGTACCAGCAGCCCTGTGCAGATGGTGCTGCATGATAAGCTCAGGCAAGATCACATTAGTCCAACCCCCCACCACCACCTTTTTTGCCCTATCTGTTCCTGAACTGTGTCGGTCCCCTCCCCGCAAATGCTGTCTTTAGGCAACTACTTTGCACTCCCCACATCTCTCCTTTATGTAACGTCCCCTAACTCTAAGGATGAATCCCAAATCAACTATTTTGGTGTGTTTATCTTCTGAACACATAATAATTCATTTGGTTTTGGTTTGGTTTTGGGAGGGAGTCATCATACTTGGCAATACTCAGGGCTTACTCCTGGCTCTGCATTCAGGAATTACTACTGGCAGTGCTCAGGGATTATATGGGATGCTGGGGATTGAACCCCAGTCGGCTGCAAGGAAGGCAAGTGCCCTCCCCGCTGTGCTATCATTCTGGCCCTACATATTAATTTCTTAAGAGAAATTTACTGCCTAGTTGTTGAATGGCGGAATGAATATTATTTCCTCCAGGTTCTAGACTTATGTCTCTTCTTTCCCCTCCCTTTCCTTCCCCTCCCCTCCCCTCTCCTCTTCCCCTCCCCTCCTCTCACCTCCGCTCCTCTCCTCTTCTTTGTTTTCTTTCACTTTTTGGGTCTCACCCAGTGGTACACGGGAGCTACTCCCAACTTGGAGCTTGGTACCAGGACCTGAATCCAGTGTCCCACACATGCAAGGCAAATGCTCAGCCACCGAGCCACATCCCTGGTCCTAAACTTACCTTTCTAGGTCTAGGTGTAGAAAATCTCTTCTGAATGTCTATGGTAGACAGAATAGTGGCTCTTCAGTATGTCCATGTTCTAATCTTAGAACCCACCAGTGCTGCCTGAGATGACAAAAAGGTGCTGTGCAGAGCTGATTAAGTCAAAGATCTTTAGATGGGAGAATTATCCAGGTTATGTTTCCTGGGGAACCTTACATAAGTATGGTTATAAGAGAGCCACATTCGGACAGAGGAGTGCCCATATGTTGATGGGAGCAGACTGGCTGAAGAGATCAGGAGCCAGTAAATGCCACTGGACTCCGGGACCTGGACAAGGTACGGGAGGGATGAAGGGATTCTTCACCGGAGACTCCAGAAGCAACTGCCTCTGCAAAGACTTTGCTTTTAATTACTTAAGATTTATCTTGGTGTTTTGATCTCTGGAAGTTTGTGTTCTTTGAGGGGACTACTCAGCTTGTGGTAATTTTTTACAGCAGCAACAATAAACTAAGACAATGCTTTATTAAAAAAATTGGGGGGTTGTTTGTCCATGCCCATGGTGTTCAGGGCTTATTCCTGCCTATGTGCTCAGGGGGTCACTCTTGGCAGTACTTGGGGGGACCATATATGATGCTGGAGATAGAACCCAAGTTTGCTGAATGTGTGGCAAGTACCTTACCTGCTGCACTGACTCTCTGGCCAAATGGCATGTTCTATGGCAGCCCCAACAATTGGTGGAACTTATGTAAGTACGGTTATAAAAAAACATAAGAAGACAAGCTCACTATTTCTTCCCCAAATACCATCCTTCAATTTTCACGATTCCCTTGCACTAAGGAAATGTGAGCCTCCTTTGCTCTTCTCTTTGTTCCTTACCCTTTCAATCCAGCCCATCAAATGGACAGATTTGGTTCATCCCACGCCTCGATATGTCTAAGATCTGCTTCCTGTATTTGTGGCCATGACAGTATTTCCGGTAGAACAGTTAGGTTCTCACAACACCAAATCAGAGAGAGAGAACTAAAGGGAATACCCTGCCATAGTGGCAGTGTGGGGTGGGGGGAGACGGGACTGGGGAGGTGGGGAGTGATGCTGGGTTTACTGGTGGTGGAGAATGGGCACTGGTGAAGGGATGGGTTATCAAACTTTGTAAGGGAGAAACATGAGCACAAAAATGTATAAATCTGTAACTGTACCCTCACGTTGACTCACTAATTAAAAATAAACTATTAATTAAAAAAAAAAAGGACAGTTAGGTTCTCACCAAGTGCTCGTGGAAGGAGTGTGAGTTATAATTGCCTCTCCCCAATTCCTTTAAACTGTGCTTTCCATTAAGAAGTCTCTGGGTGGGGGGAGGGCAGTGTCTTTGCCTAGCACCCACTTTCTGGTCTGGAACATACCGTTACCCAGAATTGGTGAACGGAACAAGTTAGCTTTGTCACTCCCCAGCCACCGAGAAAGGTCAGGTGGTTGCAGATCGCGTTGGGAGTTGGACAGATTTGGGCGTGTGTGTGTGTGTGTGTGTGTGTGTGTGTGTGTGTGTGTGTGTGTGATTCTCTAATTGTCTTGTAATTCTTCCTAGGAAGAGACTGGCCCTTTCATTTTGCTTTTTGCGTCACACCCGGCGATGCACAGGGGTTACTTCTGGCTTATGCACTCAGGAATGACTCCTGGTGGTGCTCAGGGTACCCTATGGGATGCTGGGAATTAAACCTGGGTCGGCTGTGTGCAAGGCAAACGCCCTCCCCACGGTGCTATTGCTCAAGCCCTGAGACTGGCCCTTTCAAACTATAGCCCCCCTCAACCCCGCAATCAGCCTCATGGTAGGACTCACCTTTCAGGTGGTTCTGAGGGAGGTACCGGGGTCTGACTCAGGGTAATAAATTATCAGCGGGCATAAGCGCTGATCATTATCTCCCTGTCGACCAGGGAGCATCCACCTCAAGTCTCCTTGTTAGCCGGTGGCTCAAGTCTGGGAGGTGTATCTATGTTTTGGGGGATGCAGGGACACGGCTAGGAAAGGAGGACAAAGAGGGAGGATGGGGGGGGGAGGCAGGGAGGCAGGCATTTTGCATTCAAGAATCGAGCACAATTTGGAAACACTTGCCTCGCGTAGCCCTCAGCTGCCTGTGAAATTCATCTGAATCTTGTTCCGTTGGCCTATGGGGTATTTTCAAATACAAATTAGGTTGGCCAGAATTCCTTTTCTGCACCAACTCTCCTGGGTGCAACTTAGAGGTTATTAAGATGCCTAATAAAAGGAGAGAGCACATTTAATAACATTACCATCAGCTCGACGGAGCTGAGCTATGTGGGCCCACGGTGCCCCGGAGCCCGCAGCCTCTTGCCACTGGTGCACTTGCTTCGAAGAGGCCCCATAATTATCCACATTTAAAAAGCACCATTAAATCCACCGAGGCAGTCATGTCCCATTTGCAGGGCCTTCCTGCCCACATTTCTCGGGAGACCCAGGGCTTGGGCCCTGGGGTTGGGAGGAGGAGAGGAGATGGGTGGAAGTGGCGGGTCTAAAGTGACGGCTGGTTAAATTCACAGAGTGGCAGATCTGCTCAGCACCCCTGCCAGCCCCGCGGGCGCTGTCCCTCCTCATCCTGGGCTGGATTTGTTTAGTAAACCTTTATCGAGCACTTGCCAAGCATCAGAACGGCACCGGCATGGCTGTAGGACTCAGGGCTTTGCACTCAGCCCTCACAGCGTCTCACTCAGTAGCTCTGTGTGACTTTGGCCCCCAGGAGACATTGGGCAGGGTCTGGGCACCCTGGGGCTAGAGCCACTCCTGGGATCGAGCAGGCAGAGACAAGGGAAGTGGCTTCGCACCCTGCCGTCTTCACTGCAGACCCGCCTCTGGTCCGGGTGCAGAGATTGCACAGTTTTTCCCTCTCATTTAACAGAGCGGAGACAGGCACAAAGAAAGAGGCGAGGAGACGCACAGGTGCCGTGAAATGCTAACGGGAGAAGCCTCAGGCTGGCGCTCTCACTGCTGCAGTGTACCCCGCCCCCCAGCTCTCTCTTGGGGACCCCCGTTAGGCCTGCTGTCCATCACCGTGAGAGCCAACTGCAGTCACACTGGTTCGTGTTTATTTGGGTGGGAGTTGTTTCTTATCTACGTGGGACCCAGGGATATAGCTCAGTGGGACCTTGCACGCCTCACAGGTCCGAGACCCGGGGTTTGATCCCTGGTACCAAATAGAAGAAGATTCCTTTGGACATATCCGGAATTGCATAGCTTGAGCGAGACTGTGCTCTCTACAAGAGTGGCGTCTACATTCGGGTTTTAATCTACGTAAAATGTGAGCACAATACTCTGTCTGTCTGTTTGTTTGCTTGGGGGGGCCAGGCCCAGTGGTGTTCAGAGCTTGATTCTAGCTCTGTGCTCAGAGTTTACTCCTGGTAGTCTCAGGAGACTATCTGGGGTGCCGGGGATCTAATGTGGGTTGGCCACATACAAGCCATGCACCCTACACTCTGTATTATTGCTCTGGTTAGTGATCACAATGGGCTGGAGCGATAGCACAGCGGTTGGGCATTTGCCTTTCATGCGGCTGACCCGGGTTCGATTCCTCCTCCCCTCTCAGAGAGCCCGGCAAGCTACCGAGAGTATCCCGCCCGCACGGCAGAACCTGGCAAGCTACCCGTGGCGTATTGGATATGCCAAAACCAGTAACAATAAGTCTCACAATGAGAGACGTTACTGGTACCCGCTCGAACAAATCGATGAGCAACGAGATGACAGTGACAGTGACAGTGATTACAATACTAGGCTCTAGGTCCACACCTGGTTGTAGAGCTATTTCCCTCCAAATAATGAGCCTCTAAGTGTCCTTGAGGCAGTGATAGTGGGTAGCACATTAGCCTTCTGTGAAGGAGAGAAGGCAAATTCCCATGGGTACGATGTTACCTGGACCTCGTTTGCTCTACCCGGCCCTGGTTCTTCTGTCTGGGTACCACTCATCAGGATGGACCCCTCTTCATTTAAGCATCGTCATCAAAATTATGTCTTGGGGAGATTTAACTCAGGGATTAGTTAGGTAGGCCTCCTTTCTAAGCACTCCAAATCTTTTAAATGAACTCTCTGAAAGGAATATGATGAACCGTGTGTACAATTTAGAATTTTATACCAGCATGCTAAAAAAAATAATAAGGGGCAGCTGAAATAAATTTTGATAATATCTTTGGTTCAATATACATACAATATGAGCAGTTCAATATGTCATCATGTAAAAATCATGTAATCATGTAAAAAATCATTAGAGAGATATTTGCATTTTTGAGGAACTCGGTCTTTTTGAAATCCACTGGGTGTTTTACACTTAGAGCTTGACTCAATGCTAAATTTTCAACGGTTAAAGTGAAATTGAGTTTTGCCAAAATAATAAGAGTGTGTCTAATAGAAAAATCATTTATAGAGCTTTAGTTTTTACATTTAAATTTATTAAAATTCAATTTAGGAATCAGTCCTTCAGTTCAGAAGCCACATTTAAAGAATTTGATAGCTACATCTGTTCTATATTATTACAAATCCACATTAATTTGAAATTGCCCATTGATTTGTCTTTTCCTCCTACTAGATTGTAATCTCTTCGAGGTCAGAAATTACATCTTAGTCATTGTATTTACCAGTGCCTGACACAGACTGGGCAAGAGTAAATGTTCTGTAAATACCGTGAAGGGCTAGAGATTGTATTTATTATCCCGACATTGCCAGAAACTTACTGCATGTCCAATAGTACTCAGGCCTTACTCCTGGCTCTGTGCTCAGGGATCATGCCTGACAAGTGCTCAGGGAACCATATGCAGTGCTGGGAATTAAACCAGGATTGACTGTGTGCAAGGCAAATTTCTTAACCCCTATACTATCTCTTCCACCTAGATGGTATATTTTAAAGAGAAAAGTGGATTTCAATTTAGCATCTATACTATGATCTTAATGAATACGTATCAGTCTAGTGCATATGTATTGAGAAATATATCTAAAAAGATGTGTATGTATATAAACATAGAAAAGCTATCTGGAAGAAAGTCTGAAAGAGATTATATCCTTACGTGGGGCAGTATTTCATCATCCTTCATATGCAATGTCCTTGCATGTGACAGAGAATTTCATTTGTAGGAATTTCAGGTAGGTTAAGAGATGGATATAAATTTTGTTTAGGGCCTGGGAGAGGTAGGACAGTGGGTAAGGTGCTTGCTTGTCAGGTGTCTAACCTGGGTTCTATCCCCAGCATCCCATATAGTCCTCTAAACACCACCAGGAGTGACCCCTGAGCCTCACTGGATATGACCACCCCCTAACTCCCCCCCAAAATTACAAAGAAAAGTTAATTTAACTTTATAGTCTCATTCCCCTGACCCCGAAAGAGCCTTCAGTGCAACACCGTTGGGAAGGACGAGTAAAGAGAGGCTTCTAAAATCTCAGGGCTAGGATGAATGGAGACGTTACAGAGCCTGCTCGAGAAAATCCACGATCAACGGGATGAAGATGATGATGATGATGATGATGATGATGATGATGATGATGATGATGATGATGATGATAAACATTTGACTTAACTTAGGGAAGAAAACCCCGTGTTGACTTGATAGACTTGAGAGAAATTCTGTGCTGCATGGATGAACAATAACCCTTTACATCAAGGACCATGTTTTTCTTTTCACTGTCATCTCAACATGCGCCCACACCTGCCGTATGGCAACCATGGCTGTGTGCACATCTTTACCCTTAGACTATGCATGGAGGAGCGGTCACTCCCCACATGAGACTGAGGAGAAGACGGGGCTTGAGGGGACTCATGACACCAGATCCCACCGCTAAAATGAAGCCAAACCTACAATGACATCCTGTTTGTGGCACTCCATCCCCATGGTTTCATCCAGGATTATCTTCCCAGAGGATTCCTCTCCCTGCCCCCGTGCTCCAAGCACTGTCTCCTAGATCCTCCCTCAGACTTTTCCAGCCTGCAGAGAAGCACCTCGTGCTCCGTGTCTGAGGAGAACCCGAGCAGCAGAGCCAGGCTTCCTGGAGTGAAGCCCACCTTGTCACATGTAGACCACGAATGCTGGGAACTCACCTCCCTTAGCTTGCCTCCCTTTCTCCTCCTGTAAATTGCAGTAACAGTGGCCATGCCCACCTGTACGGCTTGGGACAGTGGGTCGGGTTCATGGGAAGGTTAGTCACTGTCGTTGGCCTCCTCTTCTTACCCCTGCCATGGCTTCTTGGCTTCCGTCTTCTCATCCCTCAGAGGCCTCACTCCTGGGAGTTGGTGGGTGGAGGGTCAGAGGTGTGACGGGGGCCAGAGCAGAGGAAGGCGCTTCTCCTGGTGCTCCTTGCAGTAGGTGAAGGGAAAAGAACAGCAATTAGGCCAACCCTTCCCCAAACCACAAATGTCAACGGATTTTTTATGACAGAGAAGGTGCCAATGAAAGCGTCACATGCGCTTTTGAAAATAAATGAAGTCACAGAGGGACTCTAAAGTAGAAACTAAGAACTGAGGCTGTTTATGGATCTCCTCTGGCTCCAGTTTATGGTGTTTCAAATACCACAGATCGTCAGAGGAGCCCTGAGTTGTGACAGAGAGGTCACTCAGTCCCGCTGTCACCTTGCACAGAGCAAGCCATCCAGGGCCTGTGCCGCTGGGTCTTTATCACAGGCTAATAAAGTCCCGCTGATGGGGTGGGGAAGACGATGAGTGCAGAGCTGAGGGCTGGGTTTTGATTCTTTTGCTGAGCTGAAGTTCAAATGAAATCAATGCCACGGTCAGTTCTCCGAAGGGGTTGACACGGGCTCCGGCTTTGCTTTGGAAGCCAGGCAGGAGGTGCCTTTGTGGAATCAGAACAGGAAGGTACCCTGGAGATTATCTGGAATTCCAGTCCACTGAATTTTATTTTGTTTTATTTTTGTCAGCGGTAGATCCCTTTTGACAGGGGAGAACTCAGCGTTGAACCTCAGTGTATTGACCACACACAGACAGAGCTGCCTTGGGCAGGAAGACCACCTCGGTCAGCTTCTCACACTCCTGAGGCCATTCCTGAGGGTCCTCTGGAACCAAGAGCCCAGAAGAACGTTGACTGAACACGTGCTCTTAGTCTGGTCAGCCCAGCACCACTGCGGGGGTCAGAGCAGACTTAGAACCACAGAACCAGAATGGAAAATGACCCACAGGATCCCCAGATATGCTTTGGATGCTCCCTGGAACCTGAGAACCACGGGCCTCTTCCGGTGATTTTATCTCACCGGGAGGAAACTGGAGCCTGCAGGAGCATGGGTTCTTGTCTCTGGTCACACAACTCTCTGGAGCTTGGGTCCAAGCCTGACACGTTTCACGTCTTTTTTTTTTTTTTTTTTTTGCTTTTTGGGTCACACCCGGCAATGCACAGGGGTTACTCCTGGCTCATACACTCAGGAATTACTCCTGGCGGTGCTCAGGGGACCATATGGGATGCTGGGAATCGAACCGGGGTTGGCCGCATGCAAGGCAAACGCCCTCCCCGCTGTGCTATCACTCCAGCCTCCCGTCTTAAGAGACTCACGGCTCCTCGGTTGTAAGCAACAGAAGCCCCAGCTGTGGCCGGCACAACTCACTGCTGGGCCGTTTGCTAAGGCGGAGGAGAAAGTGTGGGTCTGGGAGTCAGTCATGGTCATCCCTTTGGAGCAGAGGAGGAAGCTGGTCATCTCCTCAGGGGCCACACCCAGGATGAGTGAGACTTCCGCTCTGAGTTTGCGTGGATCCCTAGCATCAATCTGGGTGGCTAGTCTGGCTTGGCTGGGTAAAGAGGCCACCTTGGCCGGGGACTAAGGGATCCCTGACTTAACGACTCCAGGAGGACCTCCCCCCCGGGGCTGCTGCAGGCCTCCTCCAGGGAGTGCGGCGGGCAGGGAGTGGACACGAGGGCTGAAGCAGCCCTGACACTCAGCTCCCAGTTTGCGCTGCGCCGGGTGATTTTTGCTTAGGGTCAGTGCTTCCCCGGAAGAAGCGAGCCAATTGGAACGAAGGGGTTAAGGCAAATTCGGTGGTTTAACTATCAACCAAATGACATTTTAACAGCCTTTTTAGCATAGCCGGCTGGGCTGAGACCTTCTCTGCAAAATGCCTTAATCCTTGGCCTCTAAATAGAGAGTTATTTTCAATTTCTCCAGTACCTAATGTTTTAAATGGAACCACTGTTCCCCTCAGAGCACCCAGTGGCTGGCTGGAGACCTTTATTGATATATATATAAATTACCCCAGTCCCCTCTGCTGCCTACAGATCCAATCATATCGAACTAATGCGCATATAAATAAAAACCTGGAAGTGTGGTTTATGGCAATAAGTAGTACAGCCCAAGTTTATACGGTTCTGCAAAGACACCTTGATACATTGCTGATAATCTTCATAATGTGTCTGAAGAGGCCCAGGCCCGAGTACCCTGGGAGGCGAATGGGAAATCTGATTCCCCAGCTTCTGATGGACCAGGAGAAGAATCTGCACTGCCAGGCAGAGACCCACTCTCACTGGGCAGGACGGGAAATCTCTCCACCTTCGAAACAGGCAGGGTTTGGGGCAAGAGTTCTTTCTGCTGTCCTTAACAGGAGAATAACACCTAAGGCTAGGAGAGATAGAGGCTAGGAGAGTGGCCCCACAGCTTGGAAGTCTGTCTCATGTGCTGAAAAGAAAAAGGCAGGTGGGAGGGAGGAGAGAGCACTAAGTAAGTGATGGTTGGAGGGACCACTCGGGGTGGGAGATGCGTGCTGAAAGTAGGCTATGGACCAAACATGATGACTGCTTGGTGCCTATGTTGCAAACCATCACACCCAAAAGGAGAGAGAGAGAGAGGAAGAGGGAATGCGCCTGCCAGAGAGGCAGGGGGTGGAAGAGGGTGGGGGTGGCGGGAGGGACATTGGGGACATTGGTGGTGGAGAATGGGCACTGGTGGAGGGATGGATACCTGAACATTGTTTGATTGAACATGTGCTCCAAACGTGATCACAAAAATTTGTAAGTCTGTAACTGTATCATATGGTGATTCATTAAAGTTAAAAAAAAAAAAACACCACAGAGTTCTGCTGTCCTTTAGCACTGAATCCTGACGGCGGGTGGGGTCCAGGGGTCTCAAGGAATTGGCGAGGAGCCTCTTGGGAGTTGAGGACAAGCTGTCCCTTCCCTGCCTCTCTCAGTCCACTTGGGAAATGGCACCTGGGCAATCTTTCTCGAAGGCAAACCAGTGACGATTGCTCTGTCTACTTCTGCACTTAACTGGCCCCCGGGGGTCATCTGGGGTTGAGCCACACTCAACGCTCAGCTCAGCTCAGCCTCGTTGAGGTGTTCTCTCTCTGCTCCGCTGTTCTCTTCCCCTTGGTTGAGAACATTGTTGGTTTTGCCTGGATCACAAGTCCGGGGAACACTGGCCTGCAGTATCTGAAAAGTCTTTGCTAGGAGAAACTGTCGTGGTACAGCTTAAGTACACCCCACACTCCCCCCCACTCCACTCCACCCGAAGTGGGCCTCCTGCATCAGGAGAGACCCCTGGCCCCAGTGATCAGGGAGGAAGGGCATCATTGGTCAGCATCCCAGAGGGATGGTATCAAGTAGGACTCTGAAAGCATCACTCCTGGGATCTGAGGGGCTATTGCCACAGAAATGAGCTAACGCCTTAGATTTCAAACAGTGCTTTATCGTTTTCAGGCGCATTTTATAACCCCCATCTCCAGAGCGACGCTGCCCGGCAAGGCAGAGCAGCCATTTGAATCATCAAAAGGGCATTTCAAAAAGGGAAAAGAATCCTAGAGACTTTGTCCAACGTCCTCTCTTTATAGGCAAATAAACTGATGCCAAAGAGGGTGACTTATCCTGGATCATGAACTTGAAGCCCAGACATTCCTGTTACATCGTGGCATTACCCACCATGTCTCGTTCAAGTATAAGAGAGATTTATTGGGAAAAATGAAAGGAGTGAAAAAATGAATATGAAAGAATGTGGTACCGAGGACCAAATCAGGAACATCAAAATCTTAGCTAGCTTCCCCTCACCCCCCCCCAAAGCGCTCTGTCACCAATAATCGTGACTGCCTGTGTTTCTACCTGGAGTCCCAGTAGTTCGCATGTGTGAGAAATAAGCCAGCACAAAATTTCATTCTTTCTGGAAGCTATAAATTTTTTTATTTATCTTTGGTTTTATGACACACCCCAGTGATGTTGAGGGGTTATTCCTGGCTCTGCAGTCAGGAATCACTCCTAGTGATGCTTGGGAAACCATACTGGATGCCAGGGATTGAACCTCGGTCAGTCAAAAATAAGGCAAACACCTTCCCCATTGTCCTATCTCTCTGGCCTCTGGAAACTGTAATTTATTGAAGAGAAATATCCACTCCTTTGGGAAAAATCCCAGTGTTTTGATTGGTTATGGAGAGGGTTATGGGCATTATGGTTTGCAATACAGATACTAAGAGGACATCATGTTTGGTACATAGTCTACTTTCAGCAGGCATCTCCCATCCCAAGCTATCCCTCCAACCATCCTTTACTTACCCTTCTCTATCCCAGCTGCCTTTTCTCCCAGCAGGTGAGGTCGATTTCCAAGTCATAGTGCGATCCTCCTGGCACTTATCTCTACTATCCTTAGGTGCTAGTCTCCTATTATGTTACTTTATATTCTACAAATGAGTGCAGACATTGACCAAATTATTAGTGCGGACTTTTCCCTAGTGTTTCTGTCAAGTTTGGTCCAAAGTATTACTTGTGTGAATGAAGGAGATTAATTCTTTTCCTAACTACTATGCATTTCCATCTTTTAAAAATGAGCTTTTTGGTTCCTCAAATAGCTACATATAAATATCACTCCAAAGCTTTTTATTTTTTTTTTTTTGCTTTTTGGGTCACACCCAGCGATGTAAAGGGGTTATGCCTGGCTCTGCACTCAGGAATCACTCCTGGCGGTGCTCAGGGGACCATATGGGATGCTGGGAATCGAACCCGGGTTGGCCGAGTGCAAGGCAAATGCTTTTGCTCCAGCCCCCCATATCACTCCAAAGTTTATGGATTAATTATTATTGTTATTAATTTATAGAAATATTACTTTTATTGGGCTTGAGCGATAGCACAGCGAGTAGGGCATTTGCCTTGCACTCAGCCGACCTGAGTTCGATTCCTCCGTCCCTCTCAGAGAGCCCGAAAGCTACTGAGAGTGTCCCGCCCACACAGCAGAGCCTGGTAAGCTACCCGTGGCATATTAGATATGCCAAAGACAGCAACAATAAGTTTCACAATGGAGACATTACTGGTGCCCGCTCGAGCAAATCGGTGAGCAACAGGATGACAGTGATACAGTGATGAAGAGGGAGTTATTTGTGGGTGGTAGTTTTGCCCTTTTAGGTGCTGGAGATTGAATGCAGGCCTCATGTATGGCAAGCATGTGTTCTGTCAACAAACCACATTGCTGGGCTCTCGTTTTGAAGCATTAGTCTCTTGGATTTCAGCTGTCTCTCTAAATTTATAGTTTGCTTTGCCTGAGATTGAGCAGTGTCTGGGCGCTCACCCTGAGGGTCATTCCCGTCCTTTCCCACCTCCAGATCTAAGGGGGCCCTGCCCCATCCAACTTGATATTTTTTGAAGTTCCCTTTAGTGGGGGAAGGGACCCCCTTCCAAGCCTAACCAGGGTTAGCTTTGTGGTGGCACACGGTCCCACGGAAATAACTAGTCGGCTTGACTGGTATTTGGAGACTAGCAGCATGAATAATTTTCTTCCGGACAAATATAAATGAGTTCCTTCCTTTCCTCAGTATCTAATGCTTACCCCCTCCTAAGCACTCCAAGAAGACAGAGAATTTTAAAGTCCTCAGAAAACAAGGAAGGTAATTAAATGTCAATTTGTAGACCTGCCCAAGGTTAAAATGGGTCACAACTACTGCATAAGAAGTTCAGAGAAGAGGATTCTTGTGAGCAGTTGCATGGCATGTGGGATGAGTTTAGAAGAATATTGTCTAGATTGCTTAACAATATGAGAGCACTTATGACACAGTAAGCACTAGTCTTAGAAATTCCTCAGTATTGATTTCTTTAATTCTAAAACAAGCTTTCATGGGGCTAGAGACATAGTATAGGATGTAAAGACCTTGCATGTAGCTGTCCTCGTTTGATCTCTGGCACCACATGGTCCCTTGAACATTGCTGAGCAACCCCGAGGGAGGGCCTGGAGATCCCCCTAAGCACTTGCAGGTAATTCCTGGCACTGCAGGGCCTGAAAAGCACTGAATCCTCTGGCCCTATCATTGACCCACTGCTCCAGTGGGTCAGGCATTGCTGAAAGGGGCCCCTGGATCTCCTGAAAACCTCACCCCCAAATAAAAGAGGTTTGTAAGAGGTAGATGCAATTGCTGCCATTTTTGTTTTTGAGTAAATCAAAGTCTAGCCTAAGTAACTCACCAAAAAGAGAGGTGGGAGCTGAACCCCAACAGTCCCTCAAACTGAGTCTCGGCCACTGCGCTCTGCTACCTCTCCACGTCTGTTGAAATTTGGTGTCAGAGGACAAGGGCAAGGTGTGGGCAGCACATGAGGAGATGAGAGTGGACAATATGCCAACAGTGGGACCCATGCACGTAGGAGAGTGGCTGCTGGCTTGGAGGACAGAGGGTAGTTCTGTGAATACCAGCGCAGATGCATAAAATAGGCAAATCGGGCCGAGCCTGGTTAACTATAATTTGACATCATCCCTATCTGATAGCTTTTGTATTATAGCTTTTTGGATTATAGATTATAGCTTTTTATTTTTATTTTTTAATTTATTTTATTTTTTAATTTTTTTTTTGCTTTTTGGGTCATACCTGGTGATGCACAGGTGTTACTCCTGGCGGTGCTCAGGGGACCATATGGGATGCTGGGAATCGAACCCGGATCGGCTGCGTGCAAGGCAAACACCTTACCCGCTGTGTAGATTATAGCTTTTTAGAGGGTTAAGATTAACCCCAGAGATGTTTTGATCTTCCTTCTCCCTTTGAAGGGGTAGTGTGTGACTGCCATCCTCTTACACACTATAAGCAGGACTTCCTGACTCCCATCTGAAAGAAAGAAGTGACAGTGTAGACTTCTAGGATAGGGCATAAAAGTATTCACTGGGTCCTCGGGGTCCCCCCCTTCTCCCTTGTCCCTCTCCCCCATTCTCCCTCTCTCTCAGATATCACTCTAAGGGAAGCCTGTTTCCAGGCTGTGACCCTCGAGAAACCCATCTCATGACCAATGAGGCGCCTTAGTCATGTGTGTGGTGTAGACAGCGAATCCTCTTGCCAAGGTCAGTTCAGCTCAGTAGCTGCTGCCCTGACCATTTCCCCGACGCCAACCTCACTGTAATGGCTCAGTCTCTCTGGGATTCTGATCCCCAGAGGCCAGAAGACAACATGAATGTATAGCTCTTAGACCCCATGCTTTGGAGATGCCCAGTTTTGGAGTAACTTGCGGAACGGAAATAAGCAGCTATAGTGCAGCCCCCAGTGCTCTGTTGATTTGGTCTTTATAATCCTTGCTCAGTGCCTAATACGGAGTGCCTGCTTGAAAAGTGGATCCTTCAATGAGTTAACGGACCAGAAAGAGGGCTGAGAGGTTTGGAAAAAGGTGAGCCACATGTAGATAGTCATCTTCAAGAGCAACTAGTGCCGAGGGGATGACAAGACCAATCGAGGGTTGTAGAGAGGCAAGTCGGGCCGTTGAAATGACTTAGACATGAAGTGATTCCGGCCCGGGCTGAAGTGGAGGGTGAAAAGAGGAAGAGAGCAAGTGTAAGTTCTCCGACTGCTGAATGTCCCTGTCTTTTTTTCTCATCAGAGCCCCCAAGCCTTGCTCCATACACATCACCGCACTTAAAGATGACTGGACACAGAAGTGGGTGGATGGATTAAAAAAAAAAATGGATGGAAAAGTGTTGACCCAGAAAACACGGTTCTCAGTTTTCCTCAGTTAAAAAGACTCTCCGAGTCAAGTCTGGAGTACATATCCATGTCCTTGCAAACTATTTTCCGGTTCTGGGATCCTGGCGGGGGCCAACCTGTTTTCAAAGCCCATTCCCGTTCTGACTTTGTCTTGGAGAAACATTCCTTTTTCTTTCGACATCATCCTTGCCACAAACATTCGCCGGGCATCTGTTCCGTGCTTGGCACCGTCGACGGGCCCTGGGGGGAAGGAGGAGTGAGGAATGGGCCCGTGGTTCTCCAGAGTTTCTTCTCCGTTTTGATCTCTGTGAGCTCAGGAGTTTGTGTTTGAAACAAAGGTTCATTTTCTTCCTGGAATTCTTAACTGGGGAGTGATAGGACGAACTCGCGTGGGTTTCTCAGAGCCGCTCTGAGGACTTGTGGGTGACTTCCGCTGCTGGCTGCTCACCCTCGCTGATACGCCCGATTAATATTCAAAAGCTGTCACTTTGTTTTATCTTTGTTCCTTGGTAGGCTGGACTGCTGGCTGGGAGAACCTGGTTAGTCAGATTTCATCTCATCAGACCGTGGGGTAAGACAAAAAGAGACATGACCCAAGGTTGTTATTAAAAAAAAAAATTCAGGGAGACCAGTTTCTGCATAATTTCTTGGTTTCATATTGTAACTGGCACTTGTCCCTCCTATATTAAAATTGTCCTGGGCGGAGCGATAGCACAGTAGGTAGGGTGTTTGCTTTGCACATGGCCAACCCGGGTTCGATTCCTCCGTCTCTCTCGGAGAGCCCGGCAAGATACCGTGTCAAGCTACCGTGGCATATTCGATACGCCAAAAACAGTAACAACAAGTCTCACAATGGAGACGTTACTGGTGCCTGTTTGAGCAAATCAATGAACAACGGGAAGACAGTGCTACAGTGCTATATTAAAATTGAGCTTTGTCATATACAATCCCAGGCAGGGCCTGGTGCCGAGTGGGTGGTCCTACAAGGCATGCATTCTGACTTAGGGCTGAGGGGGGATGCAGGAATGGTTGGCGCAAAGGTCCAGGCCTTCTGGGCAGCAGTGGCCGCCTGGTTGCTGCGCTAGGAAGAAAAGGCAGGGCCATGGTTGGGGGCAGTTGGATCCGCTTAGGCCAGAAACCAGAGGGATGGAGGCTGAGACCATTTCCACGGCCCTTGACTGCTCTTTTCTAAGCCTCTTTCTTTCTCCTCTGTTCTTCCCTCATCGCCTTTCTCCCCTCCCTTCCTGCCTTTTCTGAAGTTTCATGGAATTCTTTTTTTGTTTTTTGCTTTTTGGGGTCACACCCAGCGATGCACAGGGGTTACTCCTGGCTCTGCACTCAGGAATTTACTCCTGGCAGTGCTCAGTTACCATATGGGGTGCTGGGAATCGAACCTGGGTCGGCCTCGTGCAAGGCAAACGCCCTACCTGCTGTGCTATTGCTCCAGCCCCGTTTCATGGAATTCTTCACTGGGGAGCGATGGGACCAATGTGGGCTTCTTGGAGCCGCTTTGGGAACTTGTGGGTGACATCTGCCTCAGGGTTGCCTTTTCCCTCCTCAGTCTGTCTCTCTTTCAGCCTGTTCACAGGCGCTTCCTTCCCACTCCCACTTGCATTCCCATTGCGGCCGCTCCCTGCTCGGGCTAGAGTGAGTTTATCACTATGTAGAACAGGGCTTCTTAGACATTTCCCAATTGCATCCCTTTCCTGCCCAAGGCATTTTTTTTTAACATAGGGTATCACTGTCACTGTCATCCCGTTGCTCATCGATTTGTTCGAGCGGGCATCAGTAACATCTCTCATTGAGAGACTTATTGTTACTGTTTTTGGCATATCCAATACGCCACGGGGAGTTTGCCAGGCTCTGCCATGCGGGCTCGATACTCTTGGTAGCTTGCCAGGCTCTCCGAGAGGGGCGGAGGAATCGAACACGGGTTGGCCGCGTGAAAGGCGAATGCCCAACCCCTGTGCTATCGCTCCAGCCAACATAGGGTATATGTAGAATAAAACAGTATTAAAAAATAAAGATATTCTTTGCCCTTATGAGCAACATGCCTGATCATTCAAAAAACGAAAACGAAATAAAAATAAGTCAGTCAAAGATAGCTGTAAGAGTCAAACATGAACTGCGGGGTCATAACCCACAGTTTCAGGAGCTGTGTCTTAAAGCAGTTGGGACAGCGGAGGCTCCGTGTGGCATCTGGTCCCCTTGACTTTCCCGGCCTGCTGGAGAGGGACAGAAGCTTTGACAGATCATAGCTCAACGCAGGGCCGAGAAGATTTTGCCCACAGAGGTTGAACACCAGCGACTCTCCCCTCTCCGTGCTGGGCAGATGCATGGGCAGGCTACTCCCGTCACAGCTCCCCCGTCTCCTCAGAATTAAATTCACTTAACATCTTAAAAGAAGAAATATCTGAAAATATTCACACAATCGACTCGAAAGGAGAAACCGTGTTTCATTTACATTTGCTTTCCATTTAAGTCAGGACACGCACACTCAGAGCTGCTTCCTCTGGCAGGAGAAGATTCAACTATTATCATAATGCTTCCCCCCTTTTTTTCCTTTTCCCCATTTGATAACCACATTTTACTCTCAAATATTTAGTTTTCTTTTATTCAATCTTCTCGGTTACTATCTTGGTACAGAAGGGAGGGGGAGACAGTCTTATTCTCATCCCAGTTGATATTCATCTGTCTGCCTAAAATTATTTTTTTCTCCCCCCCCTTTTTTTTTGTCATTTACCACCATTTTGGCTGGTGGGTACAGAGTCTTTTTTTTTCAACCTCTAAGCACAGTGAATGTCTTCAGGCTTCCACGCTAGACAGGAGACTGATGGGATAATGAAGATGGAATGTTAAATGCTATCTATGTAAATCAGCCCCATCAATGGGTACCAGATTCAGCTACTTTAGGCCTTTTTTTTTTTTTCATACATTTTCATTTTTTTAAGGAGAATAATATTGGATTGTTATTAGCCTACTTTAGAAGAATCTTTGCATTACCAGACACATTGCTATTTTGCATAAAGCCATATTAAATTTTGGTCTGATGTACAACATCATTCTCTCCTAAATGATGCTTTTAACCTCCAAATAGTTTCTTTTGTGTTTTGGGGGGAAGATTGGTTTCTGATAGCCAGAGCTTGATTGGGAGTAGGGAGGAAGAAATGAACATCTTTACATGTTCTCTGTAGGCAAGGAAAAGGAAACGTAGGTTCTCTCCATCCGTTTCAAGTATGGAAATCAGATGGCTGGAGTCTCCACATGCTTGTGTGGGAGGCGATTAGGGAAACCTTTCGTCCATCTCTAGGTTCTAGAGCCCAGCTAGTAACAGAATTGGATTCTGTTAGGGCCCTAGAATAAATTTGCCTGTTTCGATGGTGAGAGACAAGATCCAGCTCAAACTTGTTGGCCATTTATAGCACACACAGGAGAAAAGCAACTCCAAGGGAAAAAATGAGTATGGGTTCTCTCTTTTCTCCTTTCTGCTTACTTCCTCCTATTCCCCCTCTCTCCTTACATCCAGTCTCCCCTATTTTGTTCTCTGAGCCCTCCCCCCAACTTTATCCCCCCTTCTTTTCTTTCTTCCCTCACTCTTTCTCTTCCTCCCTCCTTCCCTATCTCCTTGCTCCATGCCTCATCACCCTCTTCCTCTCTGCCCCCCCATCTCTCCCCATCTCTCTCCCCAACCTCTCTCCAGCTCTATCCTTTGTTTTCTCACCATCTTCTCTTTCATCTTTCTTTTGATACCCTTCCCCTGTATTTCTCTCTGTCCCTAGCTCTTCCTGCCTTCTCTCATCTTCATTTCTCTAGTCTTCCATCTCTCTTCCCAATCTCTCTCCCATTTTTCTCTCTCCTCCAGCTCAGTTTTTTCTGCCCATCGACTCCCCTCCCAAACTCTCTCATGCCGGGGCATTTTCATGCCAACCGTGTAGGGGCTTCCTTTTACATAACAGGGACCTTGCACTGTTCTGATTCTATGTGTTCTTAACTAGGTGGGGGCAGAGGCATGAGTATTTTTCTTCCTAGACTCCAGTATTAGGTTTCCTGTTTCTCAGATGATTTTTTTTTTTTTTTAAGACAGAAGGTTTTCATGGATCTTGCTTGGATTACAGACTCAGGTCTTGAGATTAATTCACTGGTGCCAGCAATATGAGAAACTGCTTCACCTCCTCGTGTCAAATGCCTGTCATTGTGACCAGTGGTGCTGGGGGTGGGGGCAGGCCCATCACAGTCACTTAGAGTAGGGAAGAAGCCTTCCATTAAGGAAATGGGAGTGTTATTAACAGAAGAAACAGGAAACAGACGCTGGGCAGGCTGAAACAACAGGATCCAGAGTAACCCCCAGCTGCAGCCCTGGAGAACTCAGAACAGATCTCCGCTCTGCTCTTGTTTGGGCCAGAGGATGTGAACGGGGAGGGCAGTGGGAGTGGTGCACTTGGCCCTTGTCGTTGGGTTACGGGGATCCGTTTAGGCGAAGAGACACATTTTCATCCCCAGTGACCTTGCCTCCTGACCACCTGTGTCACCCAACTTGTGTGCGGATGCTGTAGCTGAGCCCAAAGTCACATGACTGCCCCTCATCTCCCTTCTAACGCGTCTCCTTCAAACCCAAACTCTGTCCGCTTCCTTGGGGGTTTCTTCATCCCCCCAGCGGGTAAAGGCTTCTTTGAACCCCAGATTCAAACCAAAATAGGCAAGTGTGTTTCAAAAAATAGAAGTAAAAGCCAGGGGGCCTAAAATACGGGTATCCCACTTAACCATTTTAACTTTTGCAAAGACCCACATTCGTACCTGATTTCTCTAACGTAGAGAAAGGGGATGAAATCAAGCCTGAGTTTGACCATGAACGTTAAATACATAAGGAGCAGCAGGAGCCCCTGGGCCGCCAGGAAGAGCCACCCTTGTTTGTCCCTTCCGGGGGCCTCTTCCTCAGGCTCTGTATCATAGTACGTTCCTGCTTTTCCCAAACGTGAGTGGCGTTTGGGACTTTAGATGGTTTGGTCCAGTTTAGTAGATTAGTTTTGCAGTCTGGGATCACTCAAACATTGTTTCCATAGAAATGAAGGGCCTAGGGCTGGAGCGATAGCACAGCGGGGAGGGCATTTGCCTTGCATGCGGCCGACCTGGGTTCGATTCCCAGCATCCTATAGGGTCCTCTGAACACTGCCAGGAGTAATTTCTGAGTGCATGACCCAAAAGGCAAAAGAAAAGAAAAGAAAAAAGAAAAGAAGAAAAGAGAAGAGAAAAGAAAAGAAAAGAAAAGAAAAGAAAAGAAAAGAAAAGAAAAGAAAAGAAAAGAAAAGAAAAGAAAAGAAAAGAAAAGAAAAGAAGAGAAAAGAAAAGAAAAGAAAAGAAACAGGGGTCTGGAGTGACAGTACAGCAGGGAAGGCCTTTCGGGGAAGGCTGGAGTGATAGTACAGCCTTGCATATGGCTGACCCACGTGAGGTCGCCAGCTCTCTATATGGTCCTCTAAGCCTTCCAGAGTTATCTCCGAGTGTAGAGGCAGGAGTAGACCCTGAGCACTGCTGGGTGTCCTCCTGTCTCTCTCCCCACCAAAAAAGAATGATAATAGCATCTATTCTTTTCCCCTTCTCATAATGTTCTTCTTTTTGATGGGGGGAAATATTTAATTACGGGAAATGTCTAGGGACACTTATTATTGCAATTGGAAATGCAGGGTGCTGGTGGACTGGAGCGATAGCACAGCAGGTAGGGCGTTTGCCTTGCACGAGGCCGACCCAGGTTCAATTCCTCCATCCCTCTCCGAGAGCCCAGCAAGCTACTGAGAGTATCCAACCCGCACGGCAGAGCCTGGCAAGCTCCCCGTGGCGTATTGGATATGCCAAAAACAGTCACAATAAGTCTCACCCTGGAGACGTTCCTGGTGCCCGTTAGCCCGCTCGAGCAAATTGATGAGCAACGGGATATCAGTGCTCAGTACAGATGTGTGAGGGAACAGTCTCACAGTGGTGGGAGGAGGTGGGAGATGAGGCCTGGGGTCTTCTCTAAGGCAGGGGACAGGGGACGCTCAAAGCCAAGCCCCCAAGAGTGCTTATGCTCCCTGGGTTCACACAGGGCCTGGTGGGGGGGAAGTCCTGCACTCAGAACAAACAAGCCAGGCTGAGGACCCCAAGCCGGGGGTGGGATGGGGTGGGGGGGAGGGGGGCAACGGCAGCCACACCTTTCACTGGACTAGAAAGCAGTTGGCGGGGGTTTGCTCGATTCACCCCAGAGCAAACTTCGCTTCAGTTTCTGTCCTCTAAACGGAGCCAGGCATGTCGATGGCATGTGTGTGGCAGAGAAACTGGCCTTGTGGAAGATGTTCCTGGAGCTTGTGGTGTTCAAGCTGGTTCTCCGGGAGGAGTCGGGCAAGGGGAAACCGGTGTGAGGGCTCCAGCTCCTCCCCCACCCTCGCTCCTAATAGCAGCTTCTGGCTGAGCCTGCGGCTGGAGCTGCGGGGTTCGCATTTGGCCAGCGGCTCCACTGGGCAGGCTTGTGCCTCTGCCTGTTTGTGTTAGAATGTGACACTCGGGCCAGCCGACAGCCAGGTGCCAACCATGTAATCCGATACCATATGTTCCCAAGTCAGGAGAGGATGGAGAAGGGGCTCTTTTATTTTTCCCTCCCCCTCTCAAATTTGGAAGCAGGTTAGTTATATTCATCTATATTCTCAGCGCAAAGGGTCACAGACGCGAAATGATTCCTGACTTAGTTGGGGGGGGTCATTTATGACCAAGATTATTAGGTGTGAACTTTAGCATCTCTGAAAGGGTGCAAAGAGCATATTCGCCGAATGCCGCTACAGCTCTTGAGAATGTTTCCTGCCGAGAGATATTCCTTCCTGGCCCTGCCTTGAAAACTGGATTGCAAGTGTTTTGAGAAGGAATCCATGTTGCTCTTTTCGCCAGCATCCTCCTTTGTCCTGACGCTGGTTTGTGAGGTGTGATGGTCTCCCAGTGCCTATGGATAGATGAAGCCAGTTGTGTCATTTCTCTGATGCCCTTGATTTTTTTTTTCCAGGGGGGCTTTTTGGGTCACACCTGGTGATGCACAGGGATTACTCCAGGCTCTGCACTCAGGAATTACTCCTGGCGGTGCTCAGGGGACCTTATGGGATGCTGGGATTTGAACCTGGGTTGGCCGCGTGCAAGGCAAACGCCCTCCCCGCTGTGCTATTGCTGCAGCCCCTGCCTTTGATTCTTTTTTAATTTTTTTAATTGAATCACCGTGTGGAAAGTTATAAAGCTTTCAGGCTTAAGTCTCAGTTACATAATGCTCAAACACCCATCCTTCACCAGTGCACATATTCCACCACCAAGAACCACAGTAAACCTAAACCTCCCCCCTGCCCCCCCACCCCTCATCCCGCCTGTGTAGCTGATAAATTTCACTTTACTTTCTCTTTACTTTGATTACATTCAATATTTCAACAAAAAACTCACTATTATTGTTTGGAGTCCCACTCCCGCACCAAAGTCGGACCTGCTGGAAAGGAAGCATTTGATAATTTTTTTTCCATTGCTGAGAATGAAGAGATATGAGGTTGTGTAAGCTAAATCTGTCTGATTCAGGGCATCTAATGAACGCAAGCTCAGGTCAGTCTTTCACAACTAGTACTTTTTGAGAGTTTGATCAGCACCAAGGCCGTGCTGAGATATTTTTATGCAACGTTTAATTCAGTCTCTGAGCAGAAACTTGAAGAAATGAGAACAACCTAGTAATTTGCCTCTGTCCCTCCACTTGGCCCCTGACCTTCACTCCCCTGCTTCCAACTGTTTTTCTTCCTTAAAAAAAATATTTTTTTATTGAATTACCGCAAAAACAGTAACGATAGGTCTTATTCCCCTGACCCTAAAAGAGCCTCCAATTGTTGGGAAAGACGAGTAAGGAGAGGCTGCTAAAATCTCAGGGCTGAGAGGAATAGAGGCATTACTGGTGCCAGCTGGAGTAAGACAAGCAGTGATAGAGTGATACACAGTCACAAAGTTGTTCATGATTAGGTTTCAGTCATACAGTGTTCCAACATCTGTCCCTTCACATTTCCCACAGCCGATATCCCCAGTTTCTCTCCAGCCACCTCCTCCCCTACCCCCCCACCCCTGCCTGCCTCTATGTCAGGCATTTCTCTCTCTCTCTCTCTCTCTCTCTCTCTCTTTCTCTCTGTTTGTGTGTTTTCTTTCCTTTTGGGCATTATGGTTTGTGGTATAGGTACTGAAAGGTCATCATGTATATCCCATGACCTACTTTCAGCACTCATTTCTTGCCACCGGCCAACTTTTGTGCTTGGCTAGTTAAGGGAGTGAGGGAGGAGAGTGAGTTAGAACTAGAACTAGTTCAGTGCACTCAACTACCCAGTTTGGGTAGAAGTCAACTTATGAACAGTGTGCTGTGAGGGAGCTGTGAGGCATGTCTGCTTGGATTTTGTCTATGAAATGGAGATTATTCCTGAGGGGCCAGATAGGAGGCTTAGATTCCACAAAGCACGCACAGATGCCTCTGTTTCTCTATTGTAACAGGTCGAACCCCTTTTTGACAGTAGTACCCGGGCCGTTGTACTCTGGTTTGTTTCCTAATGTGTCCAAATCTTGTGTGGAGCCACTACGGACATCTGCTGGGTCTCCTCCATCTAAGAGGGACAGTGCCACAGCCGACGTTCCGAACTATTTTGACTGGCCTCAGCCAGTTTGCCTTCTCCTTGTCAGTCTCGGGGTGAGAAAGCCAGACTGGGCACGAATCTCCACAGAATCCTGTATTTTATCAGATTTTTTAAAAAAATTCATCATATTTTTAATTTCACAAGAAGTTGAATTGTGCTAAGATGCCTTTCCAGTGTCTTTGATTCAGACAGATCCTTCCTTTGGCTTGTTAGCCTGGCATGTTATACCCCTGGGCGTGTCCTCTTCTTGAAAACTGAGGAGAATATTTGTTTCTGTTTGTTTTGTATCCATGATTATAAGTGAAATTGAGCTGTACTTTCTTGTTTGTTTGTTTTTAGGAGAGAGAGAGAGAGAGAGAGAGAGAGAGAGAGAGAGAGAGAGAGAGAGAGAGAGTGTGTGTGTGTGTGTGTGTGTGTGTGTGGTGGGTGAGGACGAGGGTGGGTAGGTGTATAATTTTTACCAGATTCAGCTTCAAATTTGGGGAAGTTTTCTTCTTCTTTCTTTATTTTTTTATCCTCTGGAACAGTTAAGATGTGTTGGGATTCTTCTTTCTTTGCAGCCAGTTTCTGAGAAACTGCTGCTGCTTTGTGTATATATGTTTTGTTTTGCGGTAGGTTTTTGATAATTTCATTTCTTCTAGGAAATTGGTCTGTTTAAAGCTTTATCTGCTGGGATCAGTTTGGTGTATGGTATTTTCTTTAAATTAGCATGTGCTTAGGTTTTCAAATTCACGGTACAAATTATACGACGTATTTTCTAATTATGTTTTCTGTTTTCTGTTTGCACTTTGTATTACCTCCCATTTCTTTTTTTTTTTATCTTGATGAACTTAGTGGTTTTCGGGTTTCTTTAAAAAATCAGATTTTTAAGTTGGTTTTTGTTATTTATTTTATTCTATTTATTTGTATTTTTAAATTAAATTTTGTTGTTGTTCTTTTTGCTTTGGGTACACCACTGGCTGTGCTCACAGCTGTGTTTTACTCCTTATTCCGTGCCCAGGGACCACTCCTGGTGGTGCCACCGGGACCATATGTAGTACTTGGGGGCTAGAACTCAGGCTGACCGTATGCAAGGCTACTGGATTCTCTCTCCGGCCCCGATTTTCTTCTGTCTTTGTTTTGAATTATTTCATTGTTCTTCCAACTTTTGGTTGAGTTGTTTATTCCATTCTCGTTCTTCCATTTGTACTGATCTCTGCTTTAGTGTAGCCCCTTACATTCTGTTTAAAAAATGATTAATATCTTTATCACATATTAAATTGTCATACATATCTGGGTCTAGTTATGTTCCATCTATCTAGATAATTTATCTGTCTTTTCCTTAAGACCGGAAATTATAGTAATAATTTAAAACAGCTTTGAGACATAGCACATATGATAAGACAAGTCACTGCCTATTACTTTTTGTGAGATTTTTCTGGGATATTTTCATTTGCCTGTACATATTCTCTCCAAAGTGATTTTTATAATCGTTTGTTAAATTTTACTGGCATTGCACTGGTTTTTATAGACTTATTGGAGAGAATAAGTAATATTAAATATATTTATCTAAGAAATATAAGAAATATATATAAGTATTATATATATTTAAATATATATAATATTTTTGTAATATTAAATATATTTATCTAAGAAGTCACTTCTCTTAATAATTTACTTAATCTTTCTTAAATTTGTTTTATTTTATTTTTTTTGTTTTGGGGCCTGTGATGCTCAGTGGTTACTCCTGGCTCTGTGTTCAGGAATTACTTCTGGCTATGTTAGAGCTTTATGGGGTCCCAGGGATCTAACCCATGTTGACTGTGTGCAAGGCAAATGTGCTGCCCACTATATTATCTCTCTAGCCCCACCTCTCAGAAATTTTATTGTAATATTTTTTTCATGTATGTCATATTAAATCTTAATTGTTTTTTTTCCTAAATTTCAGGCTCAATTTTTTTTCCCTAGTACAAATAAGATTTTCTTCCTTCTATCTTCTCAAAGTTGTTTTTGTTAGTTAGTTAGAAGAACGGCATTGAATTTTAAATTTTTTTGGTAGCCAATCATTCTATTAATGCTTTTCTGGTATCTACTTTTTGTTATTCTTTTGTGCTTTCCAAGTGTATCATCAATCATAAGCAAACAATAATAACTATTTCCATATTCCAATAGTTGTATATCATTGTTGTTGTTGTTGATTTTGTATGTTCTAGTTGACACTTTTAGAACAATATGAAATGGAAATGCAAGAGAATTCCTCAGGTCTTATTGCTGACTTTAGTCAGAATGCATCAAGTGTTTCACTTAGTAGCTTTTTTTTTTAAAAGGTAAGTTTTTAAAAATTGGAATCTTACTAAGTACTTTTGACAGTTTCCTTGGTAATCATATTTTTCTCTTTGACCTATTTGTGTGATGAATTTCATTAATGGATTTTCTAAGATTGAAATATTTTTGAAACCTGGAATGAATCAATTTGCATAATGCACTGCTGGATTCTCATCACTGGCATTCTATTTAGAGTTTTTTTTAACATTAATATTTTAAAAGCTAGGTTGGCTTGCCCTTTTTTAATCATTGTAATCAAAAATTATCAAAAATGTAATTCTTAACAGGACCACAGTTTATCATGGATTTGTGCCACAAATTAATGCTACAAATGATCCCTTTCTATGTATATGTAGACTCTTATATCGTTTCCATTGTTTTAGTTCAGCCTGCAAATAGCGCAGCAATGGATACTTTTGTCTCCCTCCTTTTCTTCAGGTTTCAGCTCATTTACCATTTCCTAAGAGAAACCTTTCATAGCTATACCAAATCCTCCCCATAAAGTGGAGTTTCCTTTTCTTCATGTGGCTTGTTCTGCCTGTAACTGAGCCGACGGTATATCTATTTGACCCTTCTCACATCTCAACAGATGGTGTTTATCACAAAGGCAGGGATCATGTTTGGTGTGGACCACCACGGCATCCTTCAAGGCCTGTCAGAGGTGTCCAGTCAATACGCTTTCAGTACTGACCACAGTGGTCTGCGAGGAGTATGGGACTATGACAGAAAAGGACATTTTGCAGTTTAGTGTTTTGACTGTTTGCGTGAGATTGTTGTTTGGTTTAATTTGTGGGCATAGTGGATTGTTTGTATGTCAAGGAAAGAGAAATCAAGAAGAAAGGGCATGGTGGACGGCAGTTCGAAAAGCTCGTGTCCATGAGAGGGAGTCTAAGACAGAGGTCCCCCAGCGTGGTGAAAAGAGGGATAAGAAGTTTCAAAGAACTTTAATGTGCTGTATAATGCCGAATAATGTGGTCCTTATCCTTAAGGCTGCAGCTGTTCCACTCGTCAGCTGCTTACGGTCAATAGATATTTCACAAGAACCATTTTTTGTGGGACTGAGAGTTGGTTATTCCACAAGCACAAAATGCTATGGCCATCTGAGTTTCACTGAGATTAAATTGAACAGAAGTCAATGTAAAGTTCTACGTAGAGATTCAAAGTCTATCAATTGCCCACACAAAGGTCTGGAGACCTGACTCTGACAACTCTCTTTATTAAAAATATAGGCAATTATCTAAGTACACCATGAGCCAATTTTGTGTGATCAGCATGAAAACAAAGCAATAAATGCAGCGATTAATAGCAGTGTGGGGTCTTATCTAATGGGGACTCCGTGTGAAGTAATTTTTTCTAGTTTCTCGTTGTGGACTTTGATCTCTGGCAAACTTAATAGCATACAGCATACTACCAAGAGCTTGGGAAACCGTGGTTGAGGGTTAGTCAGAAGAAAGCAAAGAAGCAAAACACAAACAAAAAACCTGTGAAAACTTAGGTCCTCTAAGGTTTAGAGTGTTATTATAAATGGGCATGTGTGTAATTTTAAATCAAGCTATTAGAAAATATAAGCTACAGAAGGACTTTGAGCAATGTGCATAATGCTGAGTTCTTTCTCTAGGAGACTAAGAAGAAGGTTTCTAGAACTGTCTGATTGCCGTCCATGCACACAGCAGAGGGAGAGGGAGGAGGCAGAGGCTGGGGTTTGGATCCCTGTTTTGTCACAAGCTGCTTTCATAGGCTAGTTATTCTGCTCTTGAACGTCAGAGGTGCGGGGCTAAAAGCTCTACTGATCTAGAAGACCTTGAGAATCCAGTAGCTGAAATGCCTGGGTGGGCAGCAGTCTGTCTTGCTCGAGATGTGGAATAAAACACATGACTACAGTTCTATTTTTATGGACACACACACACACACACACACACACACACAACACGGTCATCTTGCACTGGGAGCCTGACAAGGCTCTCATTTTACTTCTCCTTGGAGGAGTCGAGGAAGGAACCTGTCTTTTTCCCTCTGAAGCTCATGATCAGGCTGCTCAGATGCCAAGTCCAAGATCAGAAAGAAAGCAACACACACACACACACACACACACACACACACACACACACACACACCAAAAAAACGCTACTTTGATATCCACCCTGTTCTTCCTTGCAGCTTCTTTTTCAGTTCCTCTCGAAAATTTCCCTCCCTCTCCTAAGACCTAAAGTGAGTCGGAATGGCAAATGAAACATGCAGGAGACATAAATTCCAGGCATAAAATATATATCAATTCTACATCTATCAATTGGCTTTATGCTATCTGAGCTGCCCCTAGGGTGTCAGTGGATCAGGTGAATGGATTTCTGCCACTGTGGGTAATTCCATAAGGTAATAGGGCGGGCCCTAATGCAGTGGAGAGGCAATATTCTCCCGTTATATATCATGGTTTAAGAAGGGAATTTGTATATTTTGATTTTGTGAGTCAATGAAGTTGAGTCCCCAAGGTCCTCTCGGAACGCAGGCTCTCTGAGGCTACGGGGAGGTGCTGGCTCAGTGCCAGGAACTCAGTTTGCAGAAAATGAAGCCACCAAGACTCTAGAGGCCTGGTTCGAAAAGGCTGAGGGTAGAGAGAGACTCGCCATATGAACATTATATATGTTTAATGCTAACCAAATGGGCAGAAAATCAAGCTATTTTATTGACTGACACGCCTGCCCTGGCCAATCAACTCTGCTAATCGTGATGATAGAGAAAGATGAGATGAGATGAGGTATACAATAAATAGCTAAAACCCGAGATAACATTTTTGTGTGCCAGGAGCTGTGTTTAGAGTTTCCACACACAGACCAGTGTAACACTGCCTACATCCCTATGAGTTAGGAACCACGATTATCTTTCACATGTTATGGTTGAAGAGATTGTCATCCAGAAGTTAAGTAACTTGCCCACAGACCACAGAGTGATAGAGAGGGATGGGAACCTCCTCCTAACCGCGATTCCTTATTCTGTACTGCCTCCAGAGGAGAAAAATCTCTTTCCAATCTGGGGAATCATTTTCTAGGCTCCAGGAGGTCCAATGAGGACTTAGTTTCAGAAAATTTGTACCTAAAATGACAGTATTAGAGTGTGCCCGCATGCAAGTTAGTGCTCCTGGATCTCCCAATATGTTTGAAAATTGTTTCTCCAGTTCTGAAAAATTAGTAGGAGGTAGAGAGAAACCTGCTTTAAACCTCGCTTTAGATACAATCTGTTAGTAACATCCGCACTTGAACCGGAGCCCAAGAAGAGTGCCTAAGAGATCTGATGGCTTAGGTTATAGTGAAGAGAATTTGAGATTCTAAAAATGGGAAGGTGAGAAGGACGCAGCCTTCGATGTGATTATTGACGTAGGCTGTACTAAATATTTCCTATCATGTAGATATATGGGGAGCCCAGTATCCACGGTATCTATGGTAGTAAGCAGGATACAGCAGAGACAGATGACCTGACATCCAATCCCCTCTTCCTAACAGAGTTCAGTGCTATTTTGAGTAAATAAAACTCTTTCCTGAGGCTACCTTAGACATAACGGATCCCAATCCCAGGTCTAGTTTTCTCTGCCTGTGATTGATTCAGCAATGGGCTGAATCAATAGATGACCCAGTAGCGACCAATTAGAATTGAGAGAAGGTGGAAGGAAGAAGAGAGATGAAGAGTCATAAAATGTTCCTGGGTGAGAAATTCTCAGGAAGAAACGCTTTTCTGTTTCCTCTGGAAGTAGCCTTACTTGTGGAGCTATGCTCTATATACTGTAGCGTGCTTTATTAATAAGTGTCTCCAAGTCAACTAAAATCAGATTTAAAAATAATGCTTTCTTTAAGTCATAGACACCGCCCCCCAAAGTCCCTTAATGAAGTGACATCCTGGAATTACTTTATTTTCACTGAAATAAAAATACGATCTTATATTCTACTTCATCAGGTAACAGTAAGATTGGAAGTGGGACAGTTCCAGGCTAGATTAACTCCAAGGCTACGAGGTTTCTTCCATCTTTCTCTACTGCCTGTTGGTGCATTTCTTTGTGGTGACAAGTTGGCTATAGCAGCTCCAGGAATCGCCTTACCCAGGGGAGGCAAAAAATATCCAGAGACAGCTCAAATTCATGGCCTGTGTCCCTTTATATGAATGGGTAGTGCATTTCCAGAAGGGCCAAAGTGGACTTTACCTCACATTGTCCCAGGTCCCTTATACACGCATTCTTCCAACACTTGTGGGCAGGCAAATGGGATAACCACAATTGGCTCTTATCCTTAACATCCACATTTAGAATTTAATGAAATTCTCTGCTATCTGATACTGCCACAGAGCGAGCCTTCTGTCAGGAAGAAAGCAATAGGAGAACACAACTGTTGAATAGACAACTGATAGGGTGGGCCCCAGCCTATAGTATTCTCAGTCCTCAGGCTGCTGCCGTGAGTGAAAGTCCTGGGGCTCACAGGGTGGATGGGTGGAAAGGCTCTGGGTCTCTGATGACCTCATGAGCTGCTGGATGAAACCAAGCGAGCTCCCTCCGAGCCTCCCACTCCATGCGGTTCTCCTAACACAAAGGCTCTTTGACTGCAGTTCCTATTGTTCCCAACAAGAAATTCAAGAGCACCTGAGGCCAGGTTCTCCATTCATTTTCAGAAGCTAATTTATCTCAGAATTTTAGGACTGGAGTCTGATTATTCATGTGGAACCACCCTCTACGAGACTGACTCTGAAATATGTATATGGGGTCGGGGGCATATATGAGGATGTTTATTATGCTTCCATTTTGCAAAGGAAAAATTCCAGCCAGGATAAATAAGTCTTTGGGGAAAAAAACGGGTGATAGAATGTGTAGAATTTGCCTCAAAATAATACAGAATGGAGAGGACGAAGGGGAGGAGGAGGCACACGTGGCAAGAGGCATGTCTTGCCATGAACTGATCCTTGAGAGGAGTGAGGAATAAATGGAAATTACAGAGGAAATAAAATAGGAGTTGAGGGGCTGGAGCGATAGCATAGCAGGTAGGGCGTTTGCCCAGCATCCCATAGGGTCCCCTGAGCACCGCCAGGAGTAATTCCTGAGTGCAGAGCCAGGAGTAATCTCTGTGCATCGCCGGGTGTGACCCAAAAAAGAAAAAAAAAAGGAGTTGAATTATCATATACATACCAAAAAGAGCACTAATAAGATCATTATTTCCAGAGAAGTGAGAACTGAAAATATGCACATTTTCACAAAGTGATCACTGGGTCCCGCAGACTGGGGAAGAAACAGCATTTCCAGCACCCAGAAGTCCCCTTTTGTGTTCCCTCTCCATCACTGGCTTTCAGAGGCCACCTGAATCCCCATATCTGAGATCTCAACCCAGTTTCGAACTGTAGAATCGCACAGCATTGAGTCCAGTTTCCTGCTGTGTGTGAGATCAATCTGCGTGGTTCCACGAGGCTGCGGTTTGCCATGCCTCTTCTTTACGACTGGGCTCTGTTTGCTTTATGTGACCACAATCACAATTTAGCCCTCCGTTCTTCTGCTGAGGAACAATTGGGTGGTTGCCACTCTGGCCCACTGCTCACGGGGCGCCTGTGAACTCCCTTGGACACGTCTTTGCACACGAACATCTGTTCACATTTCCGTGGGGTTGATACCCAGGATCGGGCTTGCTGGGTCACAGGCACCAACAGGCTTAATCCTCCGCCATGATGCCAGACAATTTTCCAGAACTGTTTCCAGTCTAAAACGATTCAGCTTGACTTTTTAAAAGGACAGGACCCTGTGGGAAATCTCGGAAGCTTTGTGGTAAGTGAGGCGACACGGGGGCGGAAAACTTCATGAGAAGCGTCTGGCTAATAAGTCCATTTGCTGAAGATATATGCTTAGCATCACCCATGTCCAAGGCCCCGAGCTGGAGGCTTTAAAGCTTTGGTGAGAGCTACGAATTGCAGGAGAGAGAGAGAATGTAAATATACCACACATTGGTAGTTTTATTTTTATCAACGATGATAAGAGCTAAGAAAGAGAAGCGTAGAATACCATAAGTCCCAATGGACCAGTGCCCCCTACTCCCACCCCCACAACCTTTTTTTTTTCCTTCCTAAAGGGAAGGGGAGGGGAGGAAGCAACTTACCTCTAACTGTAATAGCCTTAATTGTGAACCAGCTTCTAAGCTGTCAGATTGGAACCTAATTAATCACCGAGGGTGGTATGGAATTGATGAATTACTCTGGTGCTCTTTTACTAGTATAAATCTTTGATTTAATGATTGCTGCTCTCTGATTCATACCGTACTATCCCGGTGATCAATATGCATGATGAATGGCTGATTTTTAAGAACCACCCACTCAGTAATGCTCTTTTACATATACAGTGTATGTGTGTATGAATTAGTACGCAAGACGGGCTTCTGACAAAGAGGCAAGAGGGTGAGGTAATATTATGGGTTGAGGACGAGGGAGGGAGGGGGGGCAGAGACAGGGAAGATGAATGGAATTTGCTAATAGACCTCAGGGAGGGATTTTTCAGAAAGGGCCAAATGAGACTCGGTGAGAGATTCCCTCTCCTTTCTTGATTCCTATTTGATCAGTTTCCCTAGGTTCAAGGATATAATGTTCCACTGAAGGAGCCCTACTTATTTATCTATCCCAAGCTTCTTGAGAATGAGAGATTCGTTGCAGGTTAAGTGCTGGCTGTAATTTTGTTTGCTGTGCAGTTTTTTTTCACTGCATTTCAATATCCATTCCTGCGTGGGGAGGGGAGGCCGGAAGTTGTAGTTTGCAAGAATCCAGGAAGACCCGTTTGGGGGTTTGTTCATTGATGGGCCATTAAATTCAGAGCTATTTACTAAGTACCTGTCATATTCTAAGCTCCAAGTCAGATACAGGAAGTTCATTGTTGAATCAAACATATGTTCTCCACCCTTCATGTGACTTCCTTTCTCTAGAAGGGTAAGTAAGACCCTAGTGTCTTTTCTAGTCCTAGTGGGCAGGTTCATACTGATGATGTGAAGATGCTGGGGATTACCTTAGGCCCTTCTCGCTCTCTCTCTCTCTCTCTCTCTCTCTCTCTCTCACACACACACATACACACACACACACACACACCACTCTTTAACAGAAAGGGTCTCAGAATTCAGTTTCCTCATCTGTCAATTCTTGCTCTCTCCAGTTTACTAGATGACATATGTATGCAGCATGTCTGAAGCAAGGAGTGATGGGTTCTACAGAAAGCAGTCTCTTACGGACATGCCATCTACATGATGCTGACTTCATAGGGAAGAACTGTATACATGAGGGGTGATTGGAATCCCAGTGATTTTCACTGGGAAGGCAATCTAAAGGAAAGCTTAAAAAAAGTCTCCTATTGCATTATTGTTTTTGAGATCAGGAGGTTGTAGGAAAATGCTAGCATTCCTTTACTGGAACCCAATATAATAACATGATTTAAAATGGTCATGGATGGATGGGATAGGAGATGTGTGCTGAAAGTAGACCAAGGACCAGACATGATGGCCTCTGAGTATCTGTATTGCAAACCATAATGCCCCAAATTAGAGAGAGAGTAAGAAGGATGGTACCTGCCGCAGAGGCAGGGAGTGGGGTGGGGTGGGGGTGGCGGATGGGACACTAGGAGCAATGGTGGTGGAAAAGTGCACTGGTGGAGGGGTGGGTGCTCGAGCACTGTGTGACTGAAATGTAATTATGCAAGTTTATAACTATCTCACGGTGATCCAATAAAACTTCTTAAAATAAATAAATAAATAAATAGAATAAAAAATAAAAATAAAGTCATGTCGACTTCATTGGCATGAAAAGAAGTTCATACCAAACATAGTACTGAATTTTAAGGGCTTAAAGAATATTAATGTATAATGATGACAACGAAGCATACTATTTGTTAATAAACCAATAGCTGAAGTTTGTCTCTATTACTTGTCCATTAGTAAAAAGAAAAAAAAATATGTATCAAATAATGCTTCTTAAAATGTTAACAGTGGTTATCTTGGACTAGTGAAATTTCAAGTTAAAGGGGAATAAAAAGCATTTAAAAAAGAATGTGTTCTAAATAGTTGAATGTTTTTAAAATGAGCATCATTTATTTATATACCCAGAAGACACGAGCTATTTTCACTTTTTAAAGAGCAGGATTTTGAGTTAGAACACTTTCCATCTATTTAGAGGGAGATGAGACGCCTGCCCTCCCTGGGGTTTGCCCTCCCTCACTCTGGGAAAGAATTAAAAAGCAACTTCTGGGTAAGTAGACCAGGATCTCTCTTCAGGCCCAGAGGACCGATTCCCTCTCAGCCCCGCACTGCCTTGGAGAAATCCCCGAGATTCTGTACAGCCCTCCTGGGAGTCGCTGGAACCCCTTCTGCCGGAGGGGACCCTCATCTCCTTCCTCCTGTGGCTTCTCCCTTCAGACCCCCTCACTCAGGTCACTTTCTTATTTTACCGGCACCCAGCAGAGTTCTGAGGAGCCGAGGGCCTGTCTTTCCACCAATCCTTGTCGGATTAATTGATAAAAGATCAATAATTTAATTTCGGGGAAGGTTAATAAGTTAATCTCACAGTCCTCTGAGCGTTCTCCTCACCAGGCACCCCAGACTTGCTCCGCAGAGCGAGAGGAAGGAACCGTTTCTGTATTTTAAGTGGGTTTGGCCACTTGAGCATCTTTGGAGGGCAGGAGAAAGAACAGGAGGCACAGAGTAAAAATGGTCCCTCTAGAAATCAGAAGGTGGAAAAGAAATTGGCAGGGAAAAAAATATCACATTTGTTCCCTCTGAGCTTGCGGGTATTTTTAGGACTTTTGCCAATCTACTTACTTATTTTAACCCCAAACTGCACAAATGTGATGTGTGTATCCAGGCCCATTGATTCCTGGGATTCATTTGAAAGTGGGAGCTGTGAATTCTGTCCCTAGTAGCATTGAATGTTTTCATCTGTAAAATAGAATTGATAAGATAACCTATCTGGTAGGGCTTTGTGACCATATCTGGCATCTCACAAAGGCTCAGAATTTTAAATACAACTGATTTTTATTTATGTATTTCGGTGTTCACTATTATTTAAGAAAGAGGCTGAGCTAAAGAGAATGTTTCTTCATAAATTAATATTAGCCCAAGAAGGAAAAATGCTTCGGGGGGGAAAAGGTTATTCAAAAGAATGATAGAATATTGAAGCAGTTAAACTATAAAACATAACAGTTTTCTAGCCACCTCTGGTATCTTAGAAGCCTTGCTTATAAGCAACCAACATAGAAATCCCATGATTTTTAATTAGCCACCCAAGTTTACTGTCTGCTCAATACCCTAGTATCCATGACTTAAGTGACTGCAAGCTTTAAAATAGTACTTTATTTACATGTGTTGTCTAAATCAGCTATTTACTTAAATCAGAGGGATCCTTTACCTATTTGGAACAAATTGGTGGGATTTCAGCATTCAATAGAATTGGTAGCTTAGATTGTATTAAAATGATATAAAAATGAATGGATCTCTTTGGGATCTTAGGTCAATTTAATGGTATGAAGGGCCAAGAAATTATTTGTCTGATATCACCACTATTCTCTTAAGGGGATTAGTAGTTTTCTCATCCATCTTTTGTCACACACGCCCTGTTTGTAGTCTGGTACGTCACAGAGAGTAGATGCTTAATAAACATTGATTAAATGGTGGCCAGGGTGTTGTGTGAACAGCTGTTTGTTGGGCTGGCTGAGGGGGAGAGGGATTCCTAAATCTGAGCATTTTGTGTTTGCTTTCTCTGTATCCTCCAAAGACTACAAGTGCTTGTGCTCACGAGGTGCCCACACTCCTTGTGCTTTGTATTTTGTTTGTGTCTTTCCTGACAGCATCCGGGGTGGTGGAGATCCTAGTAAATACTTATTGAA